>NC_057770.1:1811192-2111192 GCF_014825855.1 Bombus pyrosoma | reverse complement strand
CGACCAATATTCCACTTGGTTTGATTGATAAATTAAAGTTGAACGTATCGGAATGAGCAATACTGACAGCAACGAACCCCGACGGACTTTCCTTTCCCTTTCTCAGTCTTCTACTCCGCCGAGATTTCATTCAGTGGCTTCCTTTTTGAGCCAGACACCCCGCGGCGTTCTGTTTCATGTTTCCCGTATCGGTCAGACCGAGCGGTTGTCGAGATACATAACAATGAAAAGCTGGTACGTAGGATGCGTCGAATTGTCGCCGTACCGGAAATGTAACGTGGTTCTCCGTCCGTCGGTCCTGGGGGTGTGTTTATCTCGCCACGTGACTTCCTCTCTGGCCACGGCCATGACATGGTTTTTCTATAGCCGTGGCTCGCCGCGTCCTGGCAGGTGACTGTCTCGTCCCACCTTTCAGAAACCTGTCAACGATTTCGGCGGAGGATATTACCACCCCTATCTACGTTTTTCCATTAACATTTCATCAAGACAGTTTTACCGTGAAAGTGACACCAGTGGAAATTATAATCGAAAATCACGGGAGTGAAGATACGATAAGTAGATTTTTGCCGACTTTTTCAATTTTAATGGACGATGTATACTGGATTTTAAAACTACTTCCTCGCAAAACATCGATACCATGGCTTATTATCTTCTCCCTCTATAGTCTTCTATTATAAGTATAATTAAATATCAAAATGTTGAACATTCGGGATTCTATAGGATTATTTCAATTTTTGTATTCCTCGGATTTCAACAGAGGAAACGTTCATTAATTAGAGGATAAATTAGAGGATTAATATTTTACCATGGAAACTATACAATATTGATGATGCAATATTAATTTCGAATAAATTAATTTGCGCGTGAAATGGATCTCGGTATTCGCAGCAGAATCTTGTATCGTCGTAAAATGTAAATGAAATTCACTTTCCTCGGAACATTTCATTGGGAATGTTACTAAGCGTAATTGGCCATCGCGTTTACCTCGCTGATTTAGCTAGCCCCGTCCCGGTACGTTCTCCCGTCTATATCCCGTTGGTTGGGTCGCATTCCGCGTGATGGAACGGGCAGAAATCAGAAACTGGGAAAGGGAGAACCTCTAAATATCGTATATATAATCTACAGATACATCTATACAGGGTCGTATTATAGATCGAGTAGGCACAGCATCGTCGGTCCATTATCATATAGCGGAGTTGGCAACCCTCCCACGTTGCTCGGCTGAATTGCAAGGTTGCCCTTCCAGCCAGCGTGGCGAGATACGACTTTCACTCCCACGTCCGCCGGTAGTAACGCACAAAAAGATGTTCTGAATAGAAACTTCGCGGCATTAGGGGACAATTGGGCTCTGTCGTCACGTTATTATTCCTGCCGCTGCTGCCACGAAGTGGAAGAGAGAGGGGAGAAAGAGAGAGAGAGAAAGAAAAGAGATGAGAGGAGGGAGAGCAGGCAGCAGCAGCGGCAGCACTCCAGAAATTGCTAAAATTTATGGACTCTATCGTGGAACATGGAGAAAAGGGATAGAGCAAGCGAGAGAAGGGGGATGGTAAAAGAGAGATTCGTCGGGATCACCAAAGAAAGTTTTCTCTTTTCGCGCGACGCTTACGACCCTCCTCTTTCGACGAATCGTTCCCTCTTTTGCACGACTTTCTCGTAAGACGAACGGTCCACGCTAAGAAACCGACGTTTCTCGTGAAAAGATCGTCCTCTCTTTCGCCGGTCTCTACCTTCTCTTCCGCTTCGTTCGATGCTCCTCGAGTGCTATACCGGTAATGGGATAGTGATCGAAAGTTATATAGATAATTTATCGGCGATTCGTTTTTCCTCTGGATTATACCCGATCACGATGGTTTGCTTGGGAAACACCGAGCGTATACTTCACTCGCCTCGACGAAATGGCCTGTTTAATAGAAATTGTTTAAAACTTCCCTGGGAATTTTATCCCAAGATTAGATATTGTCTTATTTATCAAAGTTTATTTTCCCTCTATATTAAATACACAACTCACTTCCGCTTATTATTAAACGCGGATTTTCATTAATGACGGGTAAACTTACAAGCGTTTAATCTACGCACCCTATGTTACACGACTATTCGCGTTATACTTTGTTCGATAGAAAGAAACACGTTCTTGAGGATGAATCGCGAAGAATACGATTGGATGCTGATTTGAACGCGCGATCAGGAGGATCATGGTAAACCATGAAACGACGAATCAACCGAGTAACGTGTACATGCTTCCGTCATACAGAGAGACGTACAGAGATCGGTAGACGAGGCAAGGTAAGTGATAAATATATTTGACTAACCCAATGAGGTTGCCGGAGCTGGCGCACAAAAGCTGTTGAAATACGCGTAGCGTAAATAGCGAAAGGAGGACAGAAAGTTGCAAAGCTTGAGACTCTCCAGCTCGTTCTAGAGTTTTAAGTTTTAATACTGAACAAATACAAGTATACACCTGATATCGAAAGATGGAGCTTTGATTCCTCGAGGGTTTTTCGTCCAAGACTCGAAACCGTTGACTTAACATCGAAACTTCTTATACCGGTCTTGTTACAGACAACCTGTGCATTATTGTTACTCGCCTTGCTCCACAAGTTTTTCTCTTTCTTCGCGATAGTTAGCTAAAGTAGCTTGTAACGAAGCTCGATATTCCTTTTAGAAATGAAAATACGATTCGTCTACTTTCGATAGAAACGTTGGAAGAACAGGTGCGCTCTTTAGTGCGCGATAGATGCGAGACGGATGTTGTTGAACGGTTCGCTGTAAAATCGACTGCAGCGGTGTTTAACGAATTTTTAACGAGACTCGCAGAATAAAATGGAAACTTAGGGTCGAAATCTTTTCCGCGATAGAGGGGCAGAAATCAAGCGGCTCGAAGGGCGTTTAAGTAATGTAAAACGCTTTTGATAAAACTTCTTAAAGATCCGCCATCCCTCCGCATCCCGTGGTCCGCCAACATAAATTTCGTTGTACTACACAAATATTTCACGTGGCGCTCCCCATTTAAAGTTAGTTCGAGAAACTGCTTAGCATCTACTTATTCACTAGATTTTTCAACATGAACATCGGAGCTGCAAGTTATCCAGCCGGTCCGCGCTTCCAGACAGACGTATAGATCGCGAGCCATAAATATCAGAGGAAAGCCTCGTCTTTAATGCGATGCCCATTTCCCGAACTCATAACCGTTGATCTTCCACGAGAAAATTCACCAGAGAACGCGACATAGTATTATTTGGTTTCGTCTCGGGTTTCGTTTTGGATCGAACGTACGATTCCATATTTTTAAAAGATTTCGAGAATACCTTTGCTGGCGATCGATAAAGCGCTTAATAAAAAGTGATCGATGAAATGTTGGTTTAGCGTTTGATTAAATTTCGACATCCGATCGTAGACGTTCGTAAAAGTTTTCGCAATTAGCTTGCAAAACGAAAAATCGATTCTTCGTCGCGCATTAACATCGGCTTGCTGTTAACTCGAGGAATTTTGCTGTTTCGATCGATACAATCTAGGTGGTCTCGATAAAAAACTTAAACGCGAAATTAATTATCGAGTTCTAATGCCGCTAGAAAACGAGGCAGAAACATAAAGACGCTACTTAAGAAATCGAAGGGACGAGTAGCGTTGGTTAGGTAAAATGGAATAACGGATGATGAGGGATTCAAAGGGGCCGAGAAGAAAACCCAGAATCGCGTCGCCTCATCAAAATTACATGGGGGTTCACGTGCAAGATGCACAGGGTGTATTCAACAAACGCCGGTAGACAAAGGCACGGCGTTCCAAACTATACAACATACATTTTGACAAGTTCCAGTTTCGCTTTGCAAGCAGCCGGAAATTGAACGTACGTACACACGTTCCTCAGGAATCTCGTTTAATGAAATGTCAATATCCATGACCGAGGCTTTGGTCTTGCCGACCGGCTGTATCTCCTGTACCACCGGTGAACCGAATTCCACGATGATAGTTTTACCGTGCTTTCAAGACAAACCGAGACGACAGAACGGATTTACACGGTAAGACAGACACGCGCCCCATCATTCCAAACTGCCCTGGTCGTCGCGTCCTTACGACAATATTTTACGAACCATCCGGTTCCTCCTCCTTCCGGATTAAATATTTCAGATTCCAAATGTAGAACAAGGCATTTTACCTAGCACCATTTCCCCCATTTTCACTCCCTCGATCCGTGGTAATTCTCTGGCAAAATTGCTCGGGCAACAGGGATGGTGTAGAGGGTGGATTAGAATCCTAATAAAGAGTCGTCGACCGTTGAATTCTAATATAATCTTTCGCTGCCCGAAACGTGGCTCGATTTGCGCGCTAACGAATTGCACAACCGAGCCGAAAGTAACGATAATTGGCTAATTGGCGGTGATATTACCGCCGAGACACTCGCAGAGGTCGACGTCTGATCGTTGGGCGTGCCAAATTTTCCCTGTTGCAATTTTCATTAGTTGCTCCCTTCTGTCGTTTTTCCGTGTTCTTTGTTTCCTGTGGCGACGCTAGATACACTACTGGAAGAAAAAGATTACCCACCAAATTTGTCTGCTTTTTCTTCATCCTCTTCGGAAGCAGAAGTTTACGCCGATAATGATTCCGTAGCGCGAATCCGTAGCGAGGGGAAGGAGACGGAAATTGCCGCGCATTGACAAATAACGTCAATCGTTTGCCCTCGCCCGTTGGTCGAGGATTATAGGCAATCTCTGACAATCTTCGACTTATTTTTCTCGCAGGATGCGGCTTAATTCGTCCTCGTGTAACGTTTCTTTCTTCTCTTCGTGAAGATGAAAATACAATATACATTACTACGCAACAGTATCCAGACGCTTGTGTATTTTTGATAAGATGCATTTGAATTATGGATTACGGTCGAATAAAAATACAATGATTCTACTTTTCATAATCTGCGCGTAACGGTATATTATAATCCGATTGAATCGACTGTTTAAAATCGCAGTGATAAAACTTGTACGCTTTAATCAAATTGTTAAATACTAATACGACAAGTCGAGCAAAGTGTCTGGATATTTGTGAGCAGTAGCGAACGTCCGATAGAGTTGGTCGTTACATGAGAAATTCTAAAAGCAAAAATAACGAACAGATTTCTTTAAACAATGACAAGGATATGCTACGAAATACAAGGTAAGAGAAGTTGTTTTAAGACGATGGAGCAAATCCATTAGTAACGTTTCTTCCAAAGGATAGCGATTGAGTTTTCAATTGTATTGGTTGTATCACAAATAGGAACAGGGATGAGGTCAGTTTTCGACGATAGGTCAGCGATGAAATAAATTAAGCAGAGTTTTCTGCACCAACGTTGTTATGTATATCGGAAATTTAATGGGTCACTGGTATCCACGACCTAATTGTACCGATCCGGACGATTAAACAGCGGAAAAATGTGATTTCACGGTAATTGAGAGTACGTGGTCCGTTCGTGTGTGTGTGTGTGTGTGCAGGCCTTATTTTTCAGTTATTGCGCATTAATGATGCAGTACGTTAATTCGATCGAGCACGATGACGTTGTTTGGGATAAACGCGCCGTGCCGCGGAGTTTACCGGAACGATGGGGCCGTAAATGGTTCTCGATGGAAATCGAATAACCCGCGGAAACAATAACGAACGAATAAATTCGCCTCACGTTCCGGATTTCTATCAAATATTAGAGACCAATATTTGGTTCTTAAATTATGAGATATACATCTATTATGCCATTGTTTCAATCTGTCAGAAAGTGGATTAATTTCAAAGTAAAAATAAAACGATGATGAAATCTTATTGGTCTTTATAGCTCTTCGGAATAACCACGATATTAATCACATCGTTCGAACAGGATCGAGGTTATCTCGGGTCCAAAATAGGATAGCGAGATCGAGGGACCGAAATACCACCTGACGATTCAAGTTCCATGATTACATGACACCCGAATCGGAACATTCTGACATCGAGCTCTAATTAACGCTAGAAAGCTTTGACTCAAGTTCGTTGATCTCAAATTCTCCGAACATCGATCACACATGCTTCAAAATATGGTCTAAGCGTTCAAGTTATATTCTCGCTGTCCCGTGACATCCAACTGTACCGATTTGCGGACCTCGCGAGTCGTAAACGCCGCGTCTCGAGTTCCTCGATCTTGCGATACTCCGCATCGAGTTTCATGACCCGGAGGTATTCCAACTCGATTCTGACGATCCGAAAAGTTCGGAAAGAAAGATGTCGCGAGGGGAGGGGGGCTGGATGGTTGCAGGTGAGAAAAGAAACGATCCGTCTGTGACTTGCGACGTAGTCGTTGCCCTTAAGGCTTCCATTCGTCCTTCTTGCTCGTCTCTTCTTCTTGATTCCTACATCCGTTCAATTCCGCCGCTCATCCCCCGGGGCTGTGTAACACGTGCGTGGCACTGGAAGACCGTCTGTAGGAGGGTGGAATCGGCAGCGGGTTACGAACCGAGGGTCTCGGTGGTAGGGAGCGGCGCAAGAGTAACTGCTAGTAACAATGTTTTCTCACCCTTTTGCGTTTTAGCGGCGGGGGAGTAACGGGGATATCAGGGAGGATGAGCGGGACCCTTCACCCTCTCTTCGTACTTCCCCCGGACAGCCTCACGGGTAGCGCCACCCCGCACGAAGCGAAGCTCGGTTATACACCCTCCGCAATCAATTTCGTCAATACCGCTTGTTGCGGAGGGGTGGCTGTGCTGTCTCGCCCGCGGCTGCCTTTCACCCACCCACGCCCGCCACTTCATCTCCCCGTGTCGTTCTTCAGGAGAAGGGTCTGTTGATAGATTTTTACGTTCAAACCGCCACGACCATAAAGTCACCGAGCTCTTTTGTTTTCTCTTCGTCGGAAGCGCCTTACCCCGGTTTTCTCTGATCCTTGATAGATCGATATCCTGCTTCGATTCGATGGGATTTAAGCGAAATTTCATTTTCCTTCTCTCCCGACGGTTCATTTGTGTGGGAATTTTAGGAGATTCTTTTGCGGATGGTTTAAAATTAACGGAAAGGACGAAGAGGGTGATAGTTGAAGACAAAGCGAATAAAGTGGCGATATACTAAATAGTCGTCGATATTGCCGATTTGAAAGGTTGGCTAAGTACGCGTGAGAGGCTGGTTTAGCTATTGTCTATTAGGTTAGGCCGGTTTCACAAATATTGTTTCAAAATTTTCGACGAGGTAATCTTACGTGCTTCTCCAACGATCGAAGATCTTGAGATACAACGGTTTTCAGTGAAATAACAAGCCTGCGGGCATCCGTGACCCTAACGTACAGCCATGTGTTTCGTTCTTCCTCTGCCGCATATAATTGGAGTTCATAATTCTGTGCAAATATCGCGTAACCAAGCAAACAACAGCGAAGTATAGGCTATGCAAACAAAATAAGAATGTCTATCGGGCAGAGCGGAAACGGGTGGTAAATTGGACAGCCGTATATTTCGCGGAAATACATTTTTCGATGTTTCATTTAACAACGGCAGGAGGGAGGAGGGAGAAGCGTACGATCCAGAAATTCTTTCCTGTATTTTAACGATCGTTCCTTTCATACGCGTATAATACAACAGGCTCATCTCGTAGACCACGAGGTAAACAGACATCGATATTTCAAAAAATCCACCGACGAAATACCTGGACGAAGGTTACAATGTATCCGGCATTTAAGTATTTCCGCAAAGGTTCGGGAATCACAATATCTGCGGCTTAAGCCCGTTCCTCCAACGTCACTTCGGTCGCTAGATCCTTTCTCCGTTGCCTCCCACGCCTCTGACTTCGATATAAATATCGATTACCTCGGTTATCCGGATAATCCTTACAGATTGAAATTACCATTCGTACTCGTGGTCCCTGTAACACCAAGCTATAGCTGAACGCGTAGCCCGTGCTCCTTCGTCGTTTTTCATCCTGTAGCCAATCTTGCTCTCGTCGTTCGTCCCTCTTTGCATGCCGGTTCCTTAATTACTCGCGACGATCACGAAAAATTTCGCGCCGTCTGCAAATCATATACGAACGATTTCAATGAAACGATTTCGATCGAACGACTTCATTGACAGAAGGATACGCGTGGGCCAGATCATAGACCAGACGAAGGGTCGATACGTGATCGAATACGTTTCCGTCAGGATTTTATTTGTCAGAGAGGAAGCAAGGAAAGCTGGTCGATGATGACGGTTTGCTTCGAAACGTGCGCCGCTGTTATCTAATAGTTAAACCTTCGTGTTGGCCGCGCATTTATTGTCGATTTACAACCGATCGTACGTCGTTCCGATTCCAGTGCAGGCTACGATAAATATTTGACCACGTTCACGAATCGTGTACGTGGTTACGTTCTACTTTGTGACGGCGTCGACGCGCCTCCACGTTCTTTCACTCTCTCGTAAAAGTTTCTCTTACACGGAGAAATCTGATGTTAATTGACAGCCGACGTGGCCGTACAACGATATCGCGTGACTTTATTACTTACGTTACGTTATGTTCGTTTCTAAAAGAGGAAGAGCAATTGGGAGACAATTTTTTTTTCTACCAACGATTAGATAAGCGGTTTTTCGTCGAGGCTCGATAATTTTAGCTACGACACACCACCTTTTCAGCCGGCAATTTGCCGCAGCTTGATCCTTCTTTAATAGATCCCCGCTAGTTCGCGTTACTCTTTTACCCTTGTGCCCGATTTAATGTTTTTATTCCTCTACCTTTGGTGCGACGAGACACGAGTCGTCTTTTATGAACAGACGTGGAATATTGACACGTACAAAGCTCCTAGTTTTTGCGCTTGAAGCTGCCACCTGGCGGGTGGTGAAGGAAGGGAGTGAAAAAAGGAAAGGCCGAGGTAATGGTGAATGGTCTCATTAAAGGAAAACGCTACCGGGAAAACTCTTTCCGAGGGACGAGCCTCTAGCCTATTTACCGGTTTTATTTTTAGAAAAACCGCTCGATGCCGGCCGACCTAGGCAAAAGCTTCTAAACTCAGTTTAATGCTTCATAAGTCAAACGAAAGCGGCAATTTTCATCAGTATCATTATATGCTTGGGAGTGCTTTTCATCAGTCAATCGAGAAATTGCTTTATTCATTTATACCAGCCACCTTTTTGACGCTGCTCGCCCGCGTGCTGCTGGTCATTTTTGCTTCATTCAAATAATCACAGAGCGAAGCCGTACAGAGATAGGAGAGACGTTTGTCGATCGATGACCGGTCAGCCATAGAACCGTCGCGTCGCGAATTTTAATCGCTTGTCGAAACTGTCCGTCATACTTCGGATCATGGTATTTCGCCAGATTCTTTTTTTTTTTTTTTTTCATATATCCTCGAGGTTCCGACAAAAAAGAAAAAGAAATAACGCCACATTCGGTAAACTTTCACCTTCGTCTATCCATCATCCGTGTAGCTCCTATCAAATCACCCAAAGCGAAGGAATTACCTTTCGGTAATTCGTTACGAGTTGTACAATTTCAGTCGTGACTCGTCAAAAAAGAACCACTTCCGCTTTCACTTCTCCTCAAAACGATCGATACGACTTCTATAATCACGCATTTGTCATACACACGTGTCGAATCTCCTTAGATTCCAATCCACTACCTCGTCCCTTGGACTTTAATAACCTTACCGTCGAGCAACGTCGGGATAAAACGATAACGCTTTTACATAATTCTCTTCCAGAAAGTTGCAGAGCATAAAAGAAGCTGCCGTGGTTGTTCACCGTATACTCCCCTCCTTTCTTCAGTATCCGGGTGGAAATCTTGGTTCGGCCTTAGTCAGTACGATCCCCGGGTTCGCTGAAACGTAAAAGAATTCGGTTCATTCGATAGCACGCATGGACGGGCCCCGCTTTTATTCGTTTTATGAGGTTTGCGTGCGTCGTCGGGGAAAACCGAGACCGCGGCTTTTTCCATCCGTGGCGCGGAGAATAAAAATGCCAGACACGTCGGCGATCGCGCGCCTACCATGGATTCGTTTGACACGACGATTGATCGCGGTCGTGTTTCCTTTGTCCTTCTCTTCCTCTCGTTTTCTCATCCTCTGTCTCTTTACACGTCCCATCCCTTTCTCCTTCCCCTTCTCTCCTCTTGTCCATTACCTAATTGCCGGGCGTAAGTAATTATCGACCGATGGAGAAGACGAACCCGCGCGGCCTCGTGATTTCGATCGCCCGCAATCGCGATCGGTGTACGCGAAGCGGACACGAGCGGACCAGGATAGCCGCGGGTAATACGTATTACGTTACCACCGGTGTTTGTACACACTGCGTACGAGCAAACAGACTATGAATTCGTGTGCCTCCGATTGCCATTTATGAAATTAAATTTCATAGCCGGTGATCAGCTGCCCCGGCTCTGACTTCCGTACACGCGATCACGTGACACTGGTTACGCGAACGCTTTTCTATCTTTCGACTTTTCAGCAGAACGTATAATATTACGTATGGACATCAACTCCTTGAACAGACACGTTCGCAATACTATAAAATAATTTCCTTTAATTCGTCGAATTAAAAGCGGCCGAAGAAAGTATATCAACATTTATCGACATCGAAATTTTTTGTGTATATATTGCGAGTGTTGTGTAAAACAGTTTGAAATTTTATTCGCAGCGAATTTACGGAATTGTTTCAAATGTTATCGATATGATCGTGATATTCCGATTGTCTCTTTACATGGCCAATGAAATTTCAAGATGCTTCGTATAACACGCATAACGTGTTCATAAAAGTTTCCTACGAATGTTGGAATATTTCGGCGAACCACGTTTCTTCAAGAAACATTCTGGTAATGCCTATTCCACTTTCTAATGTTATCCGTGAATTATATATTTTAAACGTAAAAAGCGAAAGGCTGATCGATCGCGATTCGATTGAATGAAAGAATACGAGCAAATAATTCGATACGATTGTTTGCATGTAGTCGTTCACTACCAAACACTGCCCCTCTGGTTATCAACGGTAACCATTTATGAAATTAAATTCGACGGTCTGCGGTCAGCCGGTTGCTATCGGTGTATTCGACGCGACGTTGAATTTCACGGAATAACAGCGATCCTTTCATTCGGCCTCTGCCCCGGCTAGGATCCGAGACGCGCGAATTATTCGTTCATTTATGTACGAATCGTACGTTTCGGGCGGTAATTGCCGATCGAAACGTTCCGAAGGATCTTGTTTCAACTACATAGTCGCATTTGTGAACAATGTAACAACGATGTGTGTATCGTTTAAATCCATTTTCCTCGTTTTTATTCAAAACTATAACGAATGTTGCGCGAAATCCAACGATATTATAATCTATTTCTCGTAAAATTTAAAAACTAGGATTCATCGATACGAGTCACGACCCTTGAAAAAGAATGGGCAACTTGGCAAGAAAAATGATCGCTGTAAAGGAAAAAGCAGGTGTTTTTTTAACAGTTCATAAAAGCAAATTAATACTTGTCTGTTATCTTAACGCGACATACGAGACGAGGGTGAGGGAACAAAGATAGGAAGCGTAGCAGCTAGTTGTCGATTGTCTCACGTCCGATTAGGCGGCAACAACGTAAGGGTGAATCCCCATGGCGCCGATACTTTCCAGGCATCGAGCCAACAAGAAGGAGTACACAGATGCGTGCGCGGCGCGTAATTAAATAAAAAGTCCATCAGTTATAGTGGTGCTCCGAAACTGTTGTCGAGCGTCGACAGGATCAAGGACTCACGGGAATTTAGATGGGAAACTGTCGGTGTTGCGTATCGATCCTCGATTACGTCGACGCGCGGATGCAGTTTCTGCTCGAATTAAAAGCACTCATCAATAAATAATCGCGAGTGAATCGGCCAAAAAAAAAAGAAAAAATAGAAATGTGACTGCCGATCGATACCGATGCGTTCGTTTTTTTTTACCGTTTTATGCGTTCAATAAAAAACTAAAAAAAAAAAGTAGAAAAAAAATGAAAAGAGGAAGGGAAAACGTGAAAAAAATATAAAAAGAAAAATTGAAACGCAACACCTGTGATAACGATAAAGATACCGGTATAGCGGTTCGCCATGAAAATACAACGATTGGACACCTGTCAATTCCAGTTTCCATTAATTTCTAAAAAAAAAAAAGAGCAAAAAAAGCGCGTTACATGTACAAATCTTTTGCACGAAACAGCGCTATTCGCGGTGCGTCCAACGGCTTCGTCCGGCGGAGCGCTTTTTGGGATCGTTCTCGTGCCGACAAACGGGAAACGCAGTTCGACGCTGAGTTGTGCCCGATTTACAAATCGTCCGACTGAAGTTGCAACCATTTCCCGCCTAAAAGTCCGTGAATTATAGGCGGTCACGCGTACAGCAAAAGTTACTGGTCGTTTCGCGGTTCCAACTTTTACATGGCCTGTACGCTGGCAATTCCAAAACGAGTTACGCCGTTTGATGAAATGTAAACCGTGTTACTCCAGTTGTAATCTTGCGCAAACGTTTCCGGAAAACAATTTAAATTTCCTTCCGCAAATTTGTTTTATCGACGTTCCAAGCGATTAGAAATTTGACGCAGCTCGACGACACCGGCGAGTTTTATGAGGGACGTTAATGAATAGAGTCAGACGTTATTGTTTCTACGTGGTGGACGACCATCAAACGAGAAAAAGATCGAGGAAAATGACCGAGCGATAGAATCGACGTTCGGTAAATCGAAGTCGATGGCCTCCGTCGCTTCTCCTCGAGAAATCTCTCGTATCTCCCGTTTGGCTTCACCCTAATCGACCTCGAGGCCCTCCGAAACTCGCTCCAATCCATTTCTGGTGGTAGTTTTCTTTGGCGCACCTGATCCCATGGATCACCCTCCGTTCGTTCGACGGACCATCATTATTTAAACGCCGGTGGAATCATTGTTTAAGAATCGGGCTATGGATCCGACACGACTAATTTGTATTGCTCCTGCCGAAATTGCACGTTAAGGGACGATTCCTCAGGAATAATTTTCTGTTTCTATCATATTGAAAGAGGATATTAAAGATAAAAATGAGCACAGTGAGCCGCTTACCAGTAACTATATTTTATTTGTTTAAAGATCGTTTACTACTAAAAATCGCACGTGTTTCGTTTAGAAGTTTCGAAAGGAAAAGAATTAAACGCGTGACGTGTATTCGTAATTCAATTATCGGAACTTATTGTATTAAAAAGTTGACGTTTCGAATAGGGTAATCAGGCAGCAAAAGGAGTGCGTAACAGGGACCACATTTGTTTGTGATTAGGTTGATTGAAGAGAAGTTACACAGTATCGACGTCAACGACAATGCTATGCCAAAAGTTCTTCTACCGGGCAATGTCGGCAAATTGGTGAAAGGGTTGGCTTCAAACTGAAATTGAGAGGGGTTGGACGTCGCAGTACCCAACATCAGAAGGGCAGAGGCGGGATACGACGCTTCTGGGCTGTCGTGAACCCTGGCTGGAGCCACCGGTGTACTTGGCAGAGAGTGCTTTTCATCTCCGTAAATGGACCGGCGGTAAAGCAATTTTGGTACATTACCTATACCTGCTTTAACTCCCTCCCTCTCGCCTTTTCTGACAGACTTCCCAGCCACCCCCATCGTCTTTCATCTTGCATCATCCGACTCTCGATCGCGGGGAACGTTTGATTTCGATGGGAAACGTCGTAAAGGCATTAAACAAAGGGGGAGAATTGCTGGCCAGACCGGCGAAACAAAGAAGCGATTTCGCTGTTTCCATCGTTGCCGACGACAGCCTTTTTGTAAATGACCATAATCGCGCCCCCTTTGACAAGATAAAACCCTCTTTCGTGACGTTGATCGAGCGTTTGCTGCAAATTTAGCGCGATTTTACGGCGTCCAACAGTTTGTCGAACAATCGATATGTCACCGAATATTTTTAATAGCTCTCTCTCTTTCTCTATTTTTCTTTCTCTCTCTTTCTCTATTTTTCTTTCTCTCTCTTTCTCTCTCTCTCTCTCTCTCTCTGTTCCAACTAACTCGTTCTATAATCGTACTATACTTTTAACCTTTCACGTACGTTTCACACCGTCGTGCCACATGTTCCACGATCCTGTTCGAAATTTAAAAAAATACCCATTCCTGTTCCGACTCCGTTTCAAACAAATTTCACGCTTAACACATTCAAAGTTTCTACTGTTCGATTAGTTCCAGCTGGTTTGCAACGTGATTCACTGATTCGTGGAATAGAACGAGACGTTCGAGGGACTCGCCTTCACCCCTGGCAGAGTATCGTCGAAAAAGAATATGAATTCCCGGAGGCGGATCTGGAGATCTTTCAATCTTAACGAGCATGCGAACGCGTATCGACGTTGCTCGGGTAGATTCTAATTTCGGCGGGTATCCAATTCAAAAATCTCGTTGGCAATCGAATCGCTGTTTAAATGTCGGCGACCCGTAAAACCGTGCGATCCCCGTTGACCCAGATCGCGGGTTGCCGCGTTAGATTTACCGCAGCGAACAAGAAGGAAGAGTAGAGAGAAGAATAAGGGAGAGAAAGAGAGGAATAAAAAGAGAGGGAGCGGCACGAGAAGTGGCACGCAGCTAGAAAGTATCAACGTTTAATCCAACCTGATTGCATTCGGTCGTGCGACGATTTTACGAGCACACTCAAAACGGACGCAAACACATTTTCCTTTTCGCGAATTTTTTCCTCCAATCACGACCGAGACGAGCAAACGTTCGTAAACGAGCATCTCTCGTTTGCCCGCGCTTCGACTGAGCAACCGGATTCACGCCGGACGGGACGGCTAATTTTGGTCCACTAGGAAAAGAAATTGGCAGAAATCCGCTTACCGTTCTCCAAAGAGGGTTAACGAATTTATCGCGGAATATCGACTCGCGTATACAGAAGAAACCTACGGCAGATTTGAAAAGTCATTTTTTCGAAATTGTACAATGACTGATAAATTGATAAATGTATAATGGACACGGTACGGTATTTTAAATCGGATTTTTTCGTTGTAACGTTTAATGGCAAATGCAACGCCAGAAATGTAATTAAATCTCTCGAACAACTCGTGTCTTGTCAAGTCCTGTCATCTGATTCAAGTCATATTGTTACACGTATCGTTGGTATAAATTTCAAAGCACGACTCCATCCCTTTAATCCATTCTTTATAGTTTAGTACCTAATTGACAACTATGACGGACAATTGAAATTCTTATTATTCCCACCATCTTGTAAAGTACCTACGATCAACGAATTCACAAATAAATAAATTTATCACCTACTTCTCCACCCTTTTTCAAGATCAGCTTCTATGATACTTCGTACGACGCTTGCTCCAACCAAATATGACGCCAATCGCCACAGTGTACCAAAAATTATCGCGAAATGGTGCGGTGGCTTATATCGTGGCATATAAAGAACCGCTTATCACGACGAAATTGTTACGTAGACGGGTAACGATTCGCAGCAGGGCGAAGAGGCAGATGGCTAGACACAGAGACTAACTTTCCTCTGCACACTTGCGGCCGTGAAGAAGGGGGTTGCTGCTTTTGTCGCGCTGCACAGACGCGTGGAAAAGAAGAGAGTGGGCTTTGCGACGGTATTGTCGTGGCTCGCGTCGTCCTGCGCCCTGTCGTCACTGCCATTCGGATAACAAACGTCACGGTTTGAGGGGTCTCGCTTTTCCAGCCGGTGGACAGCCTCTTTAAAGAGTAATTACGCCTACACTTGGTATATCCTGCGCCCCGTAATAGTTATTCTTCATCGTTTTTTCAGGTGAGCTATTTTCATCGCTCGTTCTTTGACATTTTCCTTTCTATGTTTCCTTTTTTTACTCTTGCTTCTTTTTTCTTTCTTTCTTCTCCTCCTCTTTTCTCCCTTGTCGCGAAAGTACAATTTCTAGATTGTTGTGCCGCGACCATGGAACAATGTGTCTATGGGCGAACGTGGTGCAGCGGTTCATATTCAGCCTCTCTTTGTTTACCAAAGAACAGATTTGTTGCTTTTGTCGCGCCGCGCAGACGCATGGAAAAAGAAGAAGAGACGCCAAGGATGGCCACCATTGTTGCATCCAGCCATACGCTTAGCTCTCTCGATAACCAAAAATCCTGACGATTCTTCCAAGGATCTCGAAACGTTTTCGTCTTGTTCAACATCTTCGATATTCCTTGCTGCATAAAAATTGAAAACTTCCTACTTGCAACTTTCTGCGACTTTCTACTTCATCGTTATTCGTTTAAACGGTTCGATGTCGCGAAACGGGTAACGATTTTATTGCAGAAACAAGCGATGCTAACGGGCCAAGTAACAGGCAATATTTCTCGTTTAATTATATCTATTCACCGTCTTCGTCGATAGATTTTGCTTTCGTCGAATGCCGAGAGACTGCAATCTTTAAATTGTATAAAGCAGGAAAATTCTGCTCGATCCGCTAAACTCTATAATCACAGTTAACAATCCTGCTCTTACCTTGTTAGAGACGATCGCGTGAAATCCAAGTCGCAAGACCACGAGAGCGATAACTTCCATGAGTCGTGATTCGCACAATGGGCGCACTGATTAGTCGGTCCCTTTCGCCACCTTGGCTGAGAATTTCCCGTAGGGCGAGCTGTCCGTGTCCGCTCCGAGGGGTTTGCGGCATCGCTATTTCGCGAGCCGAAGTGGTCGTGAAGAAGGTCCGCTTACACGGAATGCGGTTCCTCCATCGGCCTCGGGGGATCGGTCCTCCCTTCCAGATAGCTAAGACTCTCCCGACTCGATGCCCGTGACTTTGCACCCCTCGTCAGAAATATCCCTTGGTACGCGTTACGCGTGCCTCTCGCGCTTCCACGAGGGTCCTGCCTTTTCTTCGGCCTGGCCTTTCCGGCTAGTTCGAATTGAGATTACCTCATGAAGGTCGCGTTTTATTGTCGCTTTCTATTCGATGCCGTCCTCAACCTCTCAGCATCGTTTTCGAGAAGTGGCTTGAGAACGATTCTGCAAGAATTCGACCGGATTTAGGACGGCGGATTTTGGACGAATTTAAACTGCAACGAATGGTGAGTGGGTAAGATTTGTGGAAAGTGAAACGGCGACTTGAATGGAATCAGAGAATTTAATTGTCAGACCAGTAGGAAAATCATGCTACATCCGCAGCCTCTTTAAATCTACATTTTCGTTCAAAAGTCTCAGGGAAAAGTTTCATTTTTGATGAAACTTCAGTATTTAATGTAGATCATGAACTTAGAATTTTTTTATAAGTATATTTATATTTTGTAGTATGAATTTTAATATAACTCAGTACATTATGCACTATCATTGTTGCGTAAAGTATTAAGTTAAATGATATTCACAAATAATTTTAACGAATACTCAGTTTTAAAGCAAATATAATATCGTCTCCAAAAATCTTTAAAAACAGCTATCGAGTTATATATAAATTTGTGTGCTAGACTAAATTAGCCACGCAGTAGTGACACACGTATGTGAATATGAGTGTATGGAAGTATGCGTGTGCACAGCGTCTCGAAAAACGGATGAATGCACCTGTTCCGTTGGCAGTCTGGTGTAGAAGATGGCGAGACAAAGAGAGCGCCGAGACGCGTCCAAATGTATATGAAGATCCTGGGAATCGTTTATTAAATAAATCTAAAACTATTTTGATATAAATTCTAAGTGTAATCTTAGTGTTCCTTTACTTTTATTTCGGCGATTAATTCTCAACAAGGGCTGTAAATTCTATTACACTTTACACTTTGTCAGAAGTTTTCAATTCTATCACATTTCATTTACGAATCGTGTATCTGCGACTATCTAGTTGCTGTTTTATCTTTTTCCTACAAACGTGAGGAACTTTGATTCCGATTTCACGGACGGTGTTAGAGCTAAATGGTCGAAGGACAGGCACTTGTCTTGTAATCGCGGAGTACGTTACCCTCGTCTGTTGGTCCGTCGTATAAAATACAGAACGCATTAATTAAAGCGTGGCCGTTGATAGGGATGATGTCAGAACGACGGTGGTGGTGGCGTTGCAACGTGTCGTAGCTCAAAGCGGTTTACAACCCCTGTAAATTCGAGCGGCAGGAACAATGGACGTCTTAAATTTCTCTCGTAGGCCGCGCAGGGAGTTTAAACCCGTCCGATTTCGAGGCACTCGACGCCTGTGCGAACGTACGCTATCAGATCGACGCGGAAAGCAATGAAACTGACTTTATTCCCTGGATTATCTTATATTGTCCTTTCCCTATTGTCGTTGGGGGATGGGCAACGCTGATAAAACTATCGAGATTGAAACGCGTTGACGATGATGTCTCGCGTTTCGTTACACGGATCTTGTACATCTTGATATCGTGTTTATTTCCTCTCGGGGATAGTTTATCGAACGCAAATTTCGTGACGTATCTTTTATACGCGTTAAACGTAACCGATATCGTTCGTTGAATTAATTATACAATTTTTAATTGATGGTTTATTTTTGTATATAATTAATATCAAACGTCAGAGATTCTTTGTGTTTCATGTACACCTGGTTAATACCGACACAATTAAAAAATTCTTTACTACGATCGAGAAAATAGGAAATTTCTATGTCCGAGAAATATCGATTAATTAATAATTATAATCAACTTTCGCGTTTAGTATGGCAAGGTGTTTATTTTGTAGGCAGCGTTGTTCTTTAAATCATCTTACGGTTAAGATTAATTCCTTGAGAAGCGTAATCACGCACCGAGATTTCAGCGTTGTTATTTTCGAATCTCTCGAGAGGCAGCATCACCAAGTGAAATTTCATTTCCTTCTATCGTTACACGAAGAGATCGAGGTATCTAATTGCGGGGTCGCGACGCGTTCGGAATCCATCTACTCCAGTTGCTTTGTTCTATTATTAGAGAGTCGGCGAGCGATCAGCCGGTAAATCAGCAGCGGATCCCGTTGCGTAACAGAAATTAAACGACCGATTCCCAGATTTAAGATCCCCGGCAGCGATTGACGACGCGATAATCGGTCACGCAACCGGAGATCACAATAGCCTCCGGGTGGCGAGAATAAATGAACTGGCTCTGATACGAGAAAGGGTGAAAGGAAGTGGAGAGATAGGAAAACCGAGCGACGTTCTAGCGCGAGTGCTCGCAGGTTCCTACCCTCCAGTCAAAAGGGTTTATGGCGCGGACAGAAATCCCGCAGACAATAGCTGAATTAATTCCTTAAGGTCTAATCGGTCTGTAATGATCCTGATCTTAGTCGCTCGGTCGGGATGGAATTAGCTCAAGTATTCGTGGTCGCCCAGATTACTGCCGTTCGTCACGTAATTAACGACATTTCGCCCAATGATTTAAGGGTTTGGATTCGAACTAACCAACCCCCTAAATCGCGGCTTCCTTTGTTGACGATAAAACGTGGGGCGAGGGTCCTTTTTGGGACGACTCCTTGGATTTCATGCGAATTCCCATTGAAAGAAATCGATTTCTGATATTTTGAAACTGAAACAGCATGAAACATCTTAAAGTATCCGAGAAAAATATCGTGACAGAATTTTTCCATGTTTAAAAATATAAATTACGTTATCGATTCAACGATGCTATTTCCGAATTGGTTCGGTTAAAAAATTCAATTCCATCTCCGAAACGATTGACTTTCCTCGACATCTAATAAAAATTTATCAGCGGACTAATATGACTCGAGCAGCGAACAATGTACATCATCTGTACTGTGTACACGTGTATTACATGTTATCGTTCGTTATCGCGACCGAATTCCATCTCGCACACGTGTTTTATCCATTTATTAGTCATAAGCTCTTTATCCCCATGCTCGAGAATACCGGAACGATAATCGTTTCGCACGATCTTCCACTACGTGACGATGTGGTATCTCCGACCGATATCTTCGTTTCGATTGTCGCAACCACGCGGGTTATTACTGACCCCTAGCTTTTATCTACGATCAATTACGCCGTGACGAGGTTCGGATTACTACTGGTAAGGCTACGATATCGCTATCCCCTATTAAATTCATTAACGAATACGACATTTTAGTCGTCTTATACGAAACGGATAGTCACGGGAATCGTGACGTAGTATCACCGCGAGACAAGCACATACTGTTAACGCTCGTGGTTCTAAAGATAACGCCCGAATATTGATAATATTTGCACGATGATTTGTCGAGCGTAAAAAACCTTCTCGAAGGAAATAACGCGCAATGACGGCTTTGTCCTACCTTGAAATTATACAAATGACGCGATGCAGGAGTGCTTGAAATTATAACGAGTCTCGTGCGAATACCCATTGTAAATTTCCGTTTGAAACAATCCGAATGTTTCGACTTATTCGCCCCTTTGTACCAAGCAATCGTGGACGTTTATTTAATTGGCGAATCGGTGGCGGTCTTACCGCCTCGGACAACACGTCTAACTTTCCAACATCCACTCAAACTAGTCCAAAGTCAAATTGAAGGAATTCCACGCCACCGACTATCGATATACTGAGATCTATTATACACACTTACTAATTGCAAATGTACAATTCCGTGGACATGAAGTAATTCCTAGACTTTATCCTCCGGCTAGGAAAGACAATTAATCAACGATAGACGTAAAACATTTTTCAAAAATAGCAATCAGAGGCCCATGTCGTAAACCCGAGCAGCAGTTGAGCCAGGATACGCAATAGGATAAGGATTTCAACTTGGTCCATCCTTCTATCGTCTACGCGTCTCCACACCTAAGAACGTTCGGATAACCCGAAGCGACAGGTCAGAACGATTAGCGTTCCAGGAGCGTTCGTTTCATGCTGTTGTAACCGTTGCAAGAGAAAGGAGAGTTAATATAGATCCTGATATCCCGCGGTCCCATCTTGTCTTATCTGGTCTCTTATAGTTGGACGGTCGTTGTTCAGTGGAACATATCATTTTACCCCGTGGCTCTTTGCTGGTCAGAGAGGAGGCAACCATGTAGGAGACGGTTAAAAGGGGTCCGAGGAAAAATAATAACGGAGACTCGGTTCTTTCTAGCCTGGAACACAGAACCACACTCCGACGAACATTAGTGTGATAGCGGGCGGACCGCGTCTCGTCTCTCTCACCTTCACGCCGATTATTTTCGTCGCTGACCTACCTAGCGCCGAATTACATCCGTTTTCCTGAACTTGGTCCGGCATCTTGATGCGAACCACCACGCGCCGTGTCAACGCCAGACTACATCCGACCGAGTCGTATTACGGATATGCGCGATAACGCGCACGGCACGCCGCTTCGAGAAATTGCAAACGTTTCGTGGAGATTCTATTTTATTCGGCATCATCTCATCCGCTGGTGCATGAAACTAGGAACTGATTCGGAAAACGGAGTTTCCTTCGAGTAGGTAGTAGCTACGGGTTATGTTCTCCGAGTTAGTTTCGAGTCGATCGTATTTCTCTATCGTTAAAGTATCGTTAAGCAAGAGGAAATGTTGATGAATCGTCGTTAATATATGAGATTTCGAAGCTTAATTTTATTCTAATCTTCTTAAAGCTAGAAACTAATAATCTTCTCACGAATGACAGCAAAATTCCGAGAACGTAATAGGAATTGACAGCCACACGAGAAGATACGATAAGTCTGTTGCTATCGATTCTCTGCCTCTTCTGTCATAAGTGATAAGAAGAAGTATTTTAATAATCTGATAGGTTCAAAGACATGTCTTCCGAAAGCAAATGATAAATTTATGATGATTTGTAACGAACGAATAATATTAATTTGATATAATTAAAATTGTTTGATGCATTGAATTTTAAAATTATTTTTCTGTGCAAGGAAGTGTGACTTGCTGCCATCCCCCCCCCCCACCGCAGTCTTCGCTTATTTTCGTGACACGTGAAAATGGTTTTCTCGAGTAAAAATTGCGAGGATCGTTGAACGAGCGCGGAAAATCGAATCGGAAATCAGGGGACAATCGAATTCTCGGTTCTACGGAGAGTATTTTATTTTCTCTCGGGGAGAGTTCCTCGCCGGGAGCGAGTTTATGGTAATTCAACGGTACAAGAAAATTGGCCAGACAAGTGGGCTGATCTTCGACGAAGCTTATCCGCGTTGAATCGCGCGCCCTATTCTGTTTCGATCGGCGCGATAGAGAGTTCTTCGTGGCTTGTAGGTGACAGGCGATTACTCCGCGCCAGCTGATGGTCATTCATTGACCAAAGAGGGTCATTGTCGTTTAGGCGGTGGTGCAATCCAGGCAACCGCCCCAGCCCTCGTCTGTAATCATCCTGCAAGCCCTGTTGTTCGATTACAAAGGATCCAAAGCTGGTTCGTTGATTTGATGGTCCGAAGATAACAGTCTCCGTTACCTAACGCTTTCGTAAAAATACCACCGGAATTAAGTAGATGAATTCGTAAAAGCAATCTGTGAGCCAGAATGAATTCGGAGAAGCCTGAATCAGAGACTGTATCGAAACCGGTCGATGTTCGTTCGTAAAATCAACATTGTAAAGCAACATGGACAGAATGTCGCGATATATGTGGGAGAAATTGGGATCACAATTACTTAAAACAATTTAATTTAACGCTGGAAATATACTGATACCAATGAATCAGCTGATAAACCTTTTTCTCTATCTCACTCACGCTGTATGATTCTAAATAAACGTTTGAATCGTGCAGATACGCGAATTCGAAGTGCAGAAGATATCCAAAAATTCTAAGTGACCACGTGGAAGATGCCCGCGATATGACAAACCGTTAGAACAAGCAGAGGGAAATTTAGCGCGACAGTTGAAATTCGCGGTTGTGCTCGCGGTCGTTGCCGTGGAAAGCACGGCAGAAGGGCGCAAAAAACGGACGTGATTCGTTTGTATGCAAATGTTTTCTTGTAGCCGTTGGCTGAACCGACGTCCCATACCTTTGTCGGATAAAATGTGCTGGCCCCGTAAGCGACGAGCGTACACAGGTAGCACCGGGTATGCCATAAAGCGCGCCAACTTACCATGTATATTGCGAAGGTCTACCTGAATTTCCATTGAATGATCAGTGTGTATCGGGCGTGTTTGTGTGTTTTTGCGCGGCCGTATGGGTCCTGGCCGGCCAGAGGAACAGGTCGTGTCGCTTAATGTATTCCTGGCGATAAAACCGCATGCTTAAAATATAGGTCGCTTTCTAGGTTCAACCTCCTGCCACTTTGGTGATACCTACTGCCTGCTCTGTCGTATGAACTACGCGCTCCTGTCCTATAAACCAGCCACGTAAAGCATATGTCCGGGATTTTCACGTCGCAAAACTGGAACGAACGATCGTAAGTTCACGACACTAGTCGTATGATCCATCGTTCTAACTGAATTCGAGACCGGAATCGTACGTTTACAACCACGAATCTTGAACTAAATATGGAGAATGTATCCAAGCGCGGTTTACCTTGACATTCGATCGTTGGACGTCAGAAATATAAGTTTATTTCTGTTGGAATCTTCCTAGACGTCCTTTAAAAATCACGTGACACATGAAAGGTTGAAAAGTCGCGACTTCGTTAAGCGTAGGTAGACTCTCGTCGAAAATAACGCGGCTAATTCAGGTAAGAACGACAGGAAACTGTTCAGAAGAAAATACGAATAGAAATGTATGAATGAGAATGAACGAGAAACTGCGATCCCGATACGGAACGGCAACGCGAGCCAAAATTAACAAAGAGTATTATCGTTGTACTCAATTCCAGATGATAGCGATTCGAATCATGCTCGGGGGCAAACCGCCGTTTAGGGCGCTTCCCTGATTGGTTTCGATACACGGCCAAATCAAGAGGCAAGTCGTAGTTGCGGCAATCCGTGCCGCTGCCTATGATAGTAGAATTTAATAAAGGGAATGATTACGTTTACCGCAAATCAGCATCGAAATACGTTCGACTGACTTTGATGAATCGCGAACATCGCGAACACGCTCGTTGCTCCGTTTTCCCTCTATCTTCTCTCGCCGCCTCTCTCACCTTCACCGCCCTCTCTCGCTGCATGTGTTCACTGTTACACCCCCTTGTCCAAGATAAGCCAAATTAATTAATCCCATGAAATACATCAGAATTGATCGAAACGATAGATCCCTACGGCCCAATGGCATCGTCATAGAGACACAGGGCCGTGCTAGTTTGCGGTACTTTGACGCGAGATACGGCGTGTGGTGACGTCGGTGCTGGTCGTCAATTATCGAACTCTCGGCGATCGATTGAAAGGAACAATGGCATCGAAAAAATTATTTTCAGGGGAAAGAAAGAGAATCAGAGGACCGTTTTCTACGTCACTTCACATTTTTACACTCGTTACTGGGCTGTGAGTTTTTATGTATTTATAGGAAATTAATAAAAGATATTTCTTGCAGTACAGGATGACGTGTTCCATTGTTGGCGCAGCTTATTTATATGATTTCCAAGTTCGTGCATCGATTGTTCAAAAGGAACAGAAAAAGACGCGCAAGGTAGAGGTATAAATCGCTTAGGACGTGGTTTGATCGACTGCACGAACGTACATGTACGTTCTCGTTCGCCTGTTTCAATCTCTTTATTCGAAGATTACCAAGGTTCGTTGAAGAGACAGTGTAGTGGAAAGAGCAGGCAGAATGATTCAACGGGTATAGGAGAGGAGAACGATAGTCTTCCAGTTTCCTGCTCACATAGACGTTTTTACATCGCCACTGAGACAGCTGGTGCTTCCCTGAGGAACGAGAAGAAAGCTTTCGACGGGAGAAAGACGGCAAAGAAACGCGGAAGAAAAGCGTTATTGTACGGTACATTACCGTGCATGCGAGGCAACGATTAGCACCGGCTACATCGAGAACTCTCTACAAAATAATAGAGACGTAGCTGAAGCGATGGCATCCCACAAAGGAATCCACCGTTGCTTCTCCCTTAACACGTAAATCCTTATACCGGCCGGCACGAAATTACAGCGAAATGCGGTATATGATAGTTAAGCGAACGAAGCAAAACCATAGAGACTCTTTCTTACCTTTTCTCAAATGAAATTACAAAGTCGTGATTTCGCGAATATCAGAATGCTGTTATAAAAGAAAAGAAAAAACAAATTTGCAGGCCGTTGCATTTGAAGACTACAGGTTTTCTAATTTTTACGGAGCAACAGTTTTAAAATTCAATGCGTTAAAGAAAGAAGGGCACGTGCAACTATACATTTCGTAGCCATTGTGAGAAAATCGACGGAAAAAGGAAATGAAAACCATATTAAAAGAAATTCTGTTGCTAGATATTGGAACAGAAAATAGAAGGAAAGAAAGGAGGGCATAGAGTTTGAAACAGAGAAGAGAAACGAAGAGAATAAGAAAAGAAAGAGCGTGGAGCAGACTGAGGGAAGAGTAGGATACAAAGCGAAGGGGTCGGTGTATCGCGTGTGTTTGAACGTACGCAAAATGACACGAGGGCAGTCGGTCGAAAGGGCCCCCCACATACACTGGCGGCCCTTTAGAAAAAAGTCACGGATCAGAAAAGACTCAAAGGTTCGGTGAGTAGACAGGCCGAGAAGAGGGTGGAGAAACGTCGAGCGGCGGTAGGAAGTCTATATCGAGTTGGGCGCGCGTTTAGGCGGATCCCCGACTCTTTTACTTTTATTTGCGCTTCGTTGTTGATGTTCATGTAGGGCTTCGGAAAGATCTATCCCGACCCTTTCGTGTTTATCTCTTTTTCGCGAAAAAGAAGAAAAAAAGAAAAGAAGAAGAAGCTAGCGGCGGTTGAGATATAGCGGTAAGGTAGCTGTGGAGAGGGACGATAAAAAGAAAGTCGCTGCTTCTTTCGGGAATTCGAAGGTTCATGGGAACCTTTCTGCCGCACTGGAAAATCTTCCATCCTTTCCGATCGTGTCAGATAATAAACTTAATTTTATTTTCGTATTTTTACGGGACCCTTCGTTTTATTCTGAGAAGTAGATTGCTCGGAAAGAAGTTAAATCGCAGAGTAATCGTAAAAATGTTTGATCTATATTGTGCCATCGAGATGTTCGCGATCTCCGATGTGTTCCTTCTACGTTGTTATCCTTCCAGAAACGAGTGACAACAACAGACGGTACACACTCGGGAGCCCCTTCGTAAGCCTTCAACCACGAACACTATCGACATCCTGCTTCCTCGATACGCCAGCAACTTCGTTATCCATTAAGGCGTCTTAATCTGGGCCAAAGAGAGAACCCTCTCCGGGATAGTTTCCTGTGCAAGCGGATCGCAGGGAGCAAAGGTTGCTCGAAGAAACACAGCACCGTCGGTGTTTACCACTCGAAGGCAGCTGGTCCCCACGGTGGTTTCGCCTCTCAAAAACGACGAGCGTCGCCGAATCAGTATGCAAAACGGCGAAGGAGGGGTCTGGAGAATGGAGAACGCGTTTCGCGCGTGTTCCCGACGACGCAGATGCGGACAGACCACAGATCGTATTCATTATGATTTGCATACTTTTCGCGTGTTTCATCCGACCAATTTCACCGTTCTGACACTTTGCCTATTCGTTCCGCGATCGTTGATATCACTTGACCATCTGGAACAACGCCGTATCGTTGCTCCGCCTCTTCGAACGCAAACGAATCGTTCTCCAGCATCGAAATGCGAACGACGTGCCTGTTTGAACGAGGGAGAGTTCATTTGTATCGTTCGTTCTGGAACGAAGCTCGA
Organism: Bombus pyrosoma; assembly: GCF_014825855.1. NCBI lineage: Eukaryota > Metazoa > Arthropoda > Insecta > Hymenoptera > Apidae > Bombus > Bombus pyrosoma. Next base: position 2,084,703 of record NC_057770.1, on the reverse strand, counting down.
GTTTCATGATTTTCTGTCGCATAGTTTGCCTTCATAATTGAAAACAGAAGGGAAACAATGCTCTTGAGGAGACAGGGCTGTCAGGAGGGAAGGCGAAAGAGGCAGGAGAAGTAGCAACCGTGTAAGATGAAAGATATGTAAGATGAAGACCGTGGTGGAAGAAGAGGAATTGTAGGTCGTAGATTAAGCGGCATATCAGCGTAACCCAGTTCCTCCGCAACCTTGTTTCACGAAGACAGGCTCCGAAGAAGCTACATCGACGATTCTCCGTGCCAAGAACGTAACCGGGTGTACACACTTTAGCGACCTTTCTGTATTAATACTATCGCCGTACTTCGTTCGCGAAACACGATCGAAAACTTTACGAAACTCTCATCTTTTTCAACGCGCGTACATTTATTTGTTCGTTATGTACATTTTCCAGCGAAACGAAATGTTAGTAACAACGCAAGAAACGGTTGCTGGAATATTCTTTACCGTTACTAGTTCGTAACTCGGTTCTCAAGTCGTCTGAACGAATTCCGATATCCTGCTTTATACTTGTACGTTTTATACGTCATATATTTCATCCTGTTACATAGTTTTCCATCCAAGGGGAGAACATTCGTTTCCCTTCTTTCCGGTAATTCAACGGTTCGTAGAAACATCTTATACTTTTTTATCCGAATGTTTTCATTTCACAGGCACATACGTGTTTCTGCGGTATTGTCTCGCCACCGCGAGAGCCACTTAAAGCCACATACGCATCGAATGCACAAACTACGACGGAACTGGCATTCTTCGGACGAAACACAACGAACGATCCAGGAGTTCATACGACTTCGGTAAGAAATCGGTCTACAGCGGTCTCCAACTTGTCCAATATACTTTCGGTCCAGTCGATTCTGGCCACCCGCGCGCGATCCTCTTTTTCTCCGGGAAAAAAGGTCTTTTCAAGTTTTCATCGAAAAGCAACACGGTTATCGCAGCCGGACACATTCTCGTCCAGAAAGAAATCTCGCTGACTCGTTTAGAACTCCGTCGATCGTTGTACACTTGAGACTCGCCGAAGAAAGATATAAAGGAAACTTGAAATCTGTATCGTTGAACGACCGACGAGTTTGATCGATTTAATTCGAGGATGGGTGCACAGCAGAGATGGATGTATTTTTCTCATAGTCCAAGATCATATACGATGGTTAACAATTCGCGTACTACGATAAACATCTGAATTTACGAAAGAAGAGAATTATGTTAATGAGATAACACGCACGAACAGAGTATGACATATAGTAGAGAATTTTATGGCGACTAGTGAAAGTCAGGGATGTAATAATACTTAGTAGAAGTAGGGTAAAGTTGAATTATTTGGGTCGGAGAAGCTTCAACGGCTTAAAATTCAACCTTGAACTCTGCACAGCGCGATGAAACTTTTAGATTCAAGCCACATAACCTATTTGCGTAAATTGTTGTAATTATTACTATTCTTTTTAACTATTATATCAATAACAGAATAATCGTTACGAACTATTTCATCGAGTTTGCCATGATACTGGTCAACGCTACTGGTATTTGCAGGACTACCACCGAGCTAGACGGTTTCGCTTTAGAAACAGGGGAAGCTCGTTAGAAGGCGGCGAAAATCGCGCCTTATGATGTCCGTCTTCGAGTGCTCGAGGTCGAAGGTCACATTTAGCCGGGCAAAGAAGCGCGGCGCTAGGGTGGAAACGGCAAATGCGGACTTTGCGAGCCACGAATCCGGCGCGACCGCCGCACAATACAGTGAAACGCACTTCACTCGGGGGCACTCCACTCGAAGAGCGCCTAGATTACGACTACGAAGGTAGGTGCGACCCGAGTACAACCCACTTTCGTATCTCAAAGGGGAAGGATTTATGCGGAGAGCGCACGGGCGCCAGTATTTCGCGCGAACGATTTCAAACGTGTCCTTAGCGGTGACCTCGGAACGCGCCCTTTTGAAACACGTGCCGGCTAAAGGTGAAATAAGAAAAAAAAAAAGGAAGCACGTAGGCGAATAAAAAAGAAGGGCAGGAGAGAGAAAAGGAAGAAGGAAGGAAAGCGAGTAAGAAGAAATTGCTGGACTGTCGTCTAAAAAACGAGGCCTTCGAGGATGTTCACCCGAGGCTTGCCACGTCGATTTCAAACTCGAAATCGTTGCATCGAAACAGTTTTACATTCTACACACGTATATAAATGGATAAATACGTGGCGGAGAAAATACTTTTATCCGTTCATTGCCACATATACTACTTTTGTTTTCTCTTTGCATGTATCGAACGAATTGAACCGGCGACTTCACACACAATAGAACGATCCAGAAAGGAAGCTTAATTAAGGGACGAGAACGTATGTAGAAATCGATAGAACGCCTATTAACCTGATTTTGTCGGAATGACGAACTGGAAGCTTTGAACGCGATAGCTGGTATCGAGTTCATAAAAATCTTGCACGAAATAGGTTAGTTGTTTCGTAAAGGCAAGAAACTCTCGTCTTTCAAAACACGCTATTTCTGAGACAATCTGGTATTTACACCGGCAGTCGTAAGATACTTCTTACCGTAGATATGACTATCTGACAAGTTTCGAAAGCCCTCCAACTTCCGAGAACGTTGCTGTCGTCAATACAACTGCTTCTTTCTTACAACGCTCCCAACTACACCTATTCCGACGGAATCGTATGACAAGAAAGGCGAATCGGCGGAAGTCGAAGCTGTTTCCGAGATCGTAACGATCTGGCGAATCGTTCCCAGCGTTACGACGCTTTTCTCCTCTTTTATAGACCGAAGAACAGCAGAGTTGCCCGGTATAAAGATTATACTACATTTTCGGTTCATCTTTCAACAATAATAACTATCAAGTATCTTTTTCTGCGTCAGATGTTTCACGACAACCAGAGACTTTATTTAATCCATCCATCGATTTACTCAAAGAAATATGAAGAACTTTTTACAAAAGCAAAGAAACTCTTATCGCCTCTAATGTCGTTATCTATTGAAAAATCCTACAAGTTTTGCTCCATTAAGCACCCAATGATTTAAAAATGTGCTGAAACACAGCAAATCATATTACATTTAAAAATCCTCCACAAATAACTTAACAATTTACGCTCAAACAAATCTCAACGACTCTTAATACAAGAAAGCCCTATAATTCTTCAACGAGTCCACCTCCTCCAACTACAGAGAGCTATAGACTGGAAGATCGACACTTTTATCGAATAAATTCAGTGCCATCCAACGTACGACCGCGTCACATTTTTATCAAGCGAGGATCTACCAGCCGCTGGACACAGAAATAACGGCAGCCACGGCGAACCATCTCTCGGCGAAGGAGGCTCGAAGCGCAACCGACGTCGGCGCGACGAGGCGGTGCCCGCTCGCAGATGCATCGGTGCACTGCAATTAAATGCGCGTATATAGGAACGTAGCGCAGATTTATGCGTCACTGCCGGCTACGAGGATATCTCCATCCCGCTCGCTCGATCGTCCCCGCGGGTTCGCGACCACCTCGTCTCGAATTCTCCGCGCGAGAGACAGGCTGCAGAGCCACCGATCGCGCGCGCAACCAGGGCCGGACGATCGTATTGCGTATCTCAATCTCGAACGTGGACACAAGCGTATCCTGCGTACTTTGATTAAGTATTAAACGTGATTAACCGAGGCCCGTGACAGTGGACCGGAGAAACTACGATCGTGAAACCGGCCACCAAGGCTGAATCGTCTCGTTCCTTTTCTATTCTGTCTGCAACTTTTCCGTTTCTTCATTCTTCGGGGGAAATAAGCCGTCTCGTTTCAAAAGTCAATTTTATTGCGTGCGTATAAAACGCCGGTTTTATGAGATAAAGGAAAAGGGATATAAATATGTATATATATATATATAGAATGGTAAAAATCAAAGAGGCGGGGATACGTCCTGATCGGAACACGAAGCTGAAATACGAGAGACAGGGCGCGCAGGAGGCGGTGATTAAATATCAGAGTATTGTTAACCATATTTCCTACATTTCCATAACTGTCAAAAAATCTTCGTATACATTCCTGGCGATTTCGCGTTCAGGAACCAGTTAACCTTTTCGCGATTCCAGATAACATCGAGTATTATGATCGAAGCGTGTGGCGCTGCGAGGCACATCGAAGGTGAGGCTAACGCGCGGCTCGACATTACTCACAGATCTTATTATATCTCGTGATCGGAACACTCCCTAACGTAAGAACACGTATGCATTTGAACAACTGAGAAAATAAAATTGGGGAGGAAAAAAGAAAGGCGGGAGGTGGGAAGGCGTAGGAAAGAAAGAATCGAAACGGCCATTCTTTCGTTACTTAACACCCTAACGTGTTTAACTTCTCGCACGCACACGGAACGGATCGCCCTGGGACCGAGCCGGACCTGCTGGCGGTCTATCGCGTGAGACGGACGCGGATCGGAGAGAATCCGCAGAAAATCGCGCGATTCCCCCGTACATCGATGCAAAAAGGGGCCAACGGAACGAGGTAAAAACGAAAAACGGCGGGAACCGTTTTACTTGGGAGCCAGGTACGTACACGATGAAGAATCCCCCCATTTTCGTGGTGCGGCGGAGCGGCGCGTGAATTTGTTCCAGTGATTTTCGGGAACGTCTTTGCGGATGCGCACGATGAAATCCGCGCGCCACGAACCCACTTACACACCACACTATCCGGCGTGTAACTATAGATTATCGTGTGTATCGTGGCAGTACACGTGGCGTGCGAGAAGGAATATCGAGCGAGCATTGTGGCCCGATCGTTCCGATCCGGTTACGACAGAACGGACGATCGGACGCGATAGTTATTTAGCGTACCTGGTAATCAGCGACCATAAAAATGAACATAAACCGACACGTTTCGTACGGTAGGTGCATACGCGTGTGTGAGAAGCGGGGGAACGCACACGCTCGGCCGAGCTTGATAGCAATGAGAGCCTAAGTTCCGGCAATAAAGCCTAAGTGCCAACTCGCATCGTTTATGTAGGTCTTTTTTCTCTTAAGAGCTCGGGAAGACCTTCACGGTGCGCTATGGCAAAATCGAGTTTAGGGAGGTCAAGCTCCTCGCGTGAGCCTCCATCCGGTATACTCGATGTAACTAAAAATGTCACGGTAAATCATATTCTGTTCGTTCAGTAATTTTTCCATTACAAATACTAAAATACTGAATTAGTGATCCTTCAGCCCACGGATGAAATCGTGTTTAACATATTCTATTAATTTCGGCGGGCCGCACTGTTCGTAAATTGTAAATTAATAAACAAAAGTATTTCCTTTTTTCCATTGCATCGAAAGCCTCCTGATGATAAATCTGTGCAAGATATACATTTCGTTCACGATTTTGTGCAGAAAGATATGAAAATAGCTCAGGGCTGGAGGATTAATACTGCAAATACAAATGCCAATGATCTTACGGTCGAACTCTTGCGTCTTATTTCTTTTGCAAGTAAAAAAATAAAAAAATAGTCGACCATCTCCTAATGTCCTCAATTCCTATCGCATTTTATAAAATGGTGACGGCACGCGCGCGAGAAACATTAGCCATAGGCGGTCGTTCCGAGCTGTTGTAAGAACAATTAATAAGGATCATTAAGGGAACGACCCAGTTTCTTCGGCGGTCGAGGAAGGACGAAGCCACGAAGGGGGACCAGTTCCCTCGACTGCACGGTTACGGTGTTTGCCTTCCTTTCTCGCTTCTAAGAGAGAGCAAGGCAGCACGACTGTTCACGGCGAAACATGATTCTTGACTATCCCGGTCGGGCCCAAGGATAGATCGTCCGTGGAGATTGTCGGGGGCGCAATTTGTTTCACTGCCTAATACGAGTCTTCTTCCACGAGAGGCTCTCGCTACCTGGCTCCCGCTGCCTGTCCGGATAAAATCCGGCTTCCATGTATGCGAGCTTACAACCACGCGAATTTGTCCGACCAGCCGCAATAGCATAATTTCGCGTTGCACGTCTCCGAGATTTTTCGCGTTGAAATCGAGGTGTTACGAGGGCATTCTTGAGAAGAGATTATCTCGTCGGTATCGCTGTGGATTCAGATTTATCGTTTCCCCTTTTTCTCTAATTCTTCGAGCGTGCTTCCTTGTATACACGGTTGCAAGATTAAAGCTCCGAACATTTTTGAATGCTCGAGTACAAAGTTCTTAGCGTGCATAAACAAATTTTTATTTCATCGCACAGATATACCTTTCTAGGCGAGCGATCGTGCTAGAGCTTTGAGAAAAGAATATTTTATGTATTAAGTAACGTTTCTTATATACTTCAAATCTTCATTACATAAATAACAAACTCTAACGGAGAGAGTAATAAAGAATCATCTTGTCAAAGGTACGAGCATTAGATACGACGAGCTATCGTAATTGGAATGTTGATGAAGATTGAACGATTCGTAGATATTTGAGAAGTGTTTCATCAAATTGTCTCTGGTAGTGTGACTAACTATGATGACGTGTGACGCGAATAAACTGTGAGAATGTGAAGTGCGTCTCTGTAAAGGTGCTAGGAACGAGTGGAGTAAGAAAGTCGAGAACTCGCGACCTTTCAGTACTTCCTGTACTTCTTTCTTTGGTAAGTACGTAATTCTTGCAACATGTCCTCTTACGTACAATTATTGGTCATAGGAACGCGAGCTTATATTCAGGAAATTTGTAATCGTAATATTTCTGTGTAGCGCGGGAAAATCTGAACAAAAAGGAGGATACGATAATGCCAACTTTTTCTCGCATTTGCATTATCCGGCGTCGTACTCACGCAACTTAATTAAGAGGATAATGTAACATTTAACGTCGGAATATCGTGCGTGCGCTGAAACTGCGATACACGACCGCCTAACAAATTACTTTTTTATCTCTCGTTCCACCGTAACCAAGCGTACAATCATTCTTCCCCATTCTCTCCTAAACAACCTATAATTTCTCCCGAAAATCCGTAATCAGTTTCAGCCCGCCTCATTACAAGATCCTTTCGTAAAATGCAAAAAAATCAATGATACGCCGGCTTCAATGCACGCCGTGCATTCCGTTACGCAATAACGCGAAACAATGAAACCGGTTACCCAGAAAGAAACAAATTAATCACGCGAAGCAATAACCCGCAGCTTTTCATTTCGGAGAGAGCACGGCTACGAATCCTGCCAAGATCTTTATCAACCCCAAATAGAAAAGTCGGTTGAACGTACAGCGTGGAGCTTCCAAAAGACGAAGGAGCCCGAGATAATCCCGTTAGCACGATGAAAACGTTCCCGTGGCTCTGGTTCTGCCAACACGATTTCAAATATTCCGAATGACCGACGTTGGCCCCCTTCCTGCCACCCTTCTTTCCCTCGTCTGCTCCGAATTACCACCACAGCGCGGAATCCCTGGTCTCGTTTAGTTCCGTTTCACGATGCAGCAGAAGCAGAAGAGAGCTTCGGCAATTATTTTCGCGGTGAATTCTAGCGAGTACCATCCAAGCTTCGAGGAGCGCAACACGATCAAGGTGGAGCTACGTGGTGGCTTCATTGCCTTAACTTGCGAGATATTTGCATCTGAGGCCAACCTTGGTTAATTCTGCCCTTCGAACAACCACGGTGACCCTTCCTTTCTGCCGTTTCATCCGATAGACGATGGAGAATATAATTTGTCAAGTTTTATTCGTTTGTTCGAATCGATAAGAACGCGGAATAAAAAGCTATTGAATAAGTTGTTTCGAACGAATAGTCTGATATTTTCATAACTTGACATTTCGTATTTAAAGGATATTTCGTTCGTACGAATGGATTACGATTGCAACGTGTTTCACGTTGCTTCTTCTTGGTCTTTCATTCCGGGTACAAAGATTTCTCGCATATTTGCCGGTACAAACGATGGCCAATAACGATATGGTAATTATAGAAGCATATTTCGCGTTAAAGATTCTCACGTAACTGACCTTTTCTTGCACCACCATAAACACGTAACGTCTAGTTGGCGCACGATAGAGCGCCACTCTCGATTTGTCTGGCAATATCGATGGTTCGTAAAAGTCGAAGTAACCGAGCGCATCCACCGGCTGCATACGATATGAGCGTGATAAGTTTTCAATTTTCCCGATACTGACGGAACAGGAACATACGAAAACCGATGGGAAAGTTTTCACGGAAAAGCAAGATCATTTGAATTTCTATAATTGTTTCCTATTGCACGTTCCAACACCGTACTGTATCTTTTACTACCGATGTCGCGAGGATACTACAGATTACGGTTTATCGAATAGTTTCTCTCAGAATTTTTCTCTTAATAAATTCAAGAACCAAGATATTCGTTTATTAAAATACGTCTGTCTCCTGTCTTTTAACAGAAATACCGCGCAAGCCATTTGTTATTAATAGCCAATGCATATTAACAGGTGCTCCGGTTAAATGAATTTACGTTGCAAATGCTCATAAACCACTCTTTCTTTCATTTCCTTCTATTCGCAGATCTTTGTCAATAAATGGCATTAAAGCGGTGGAAGCTACTGAAAGAAACTGTTCTCACAGGTGTATCGTCGAATATCTGTCGAGTTCTTTGTTTGAATATCGATACGTTGAATGTAGAATCTTTTCGGCTCTTGTTCCTCGTGGTCCGCCCGATGACAGCGAAGCTGAAGATCGATACAAGCTTTTTGATACATCAGACCATCCTCGAAAATATCCCGACGCTACTGCAAGCTTGGCAACTAAATGTACGCCGGAAGTATGCAAGTTTAATAATCGTACAAGTCAGTCCGAGTGGACGATTTTAAAATTCGATTCGTATTTCCGGTTCCACGGCCACTTGATATTACACGAGCATGACGATAAAGCGGGCAGAAATTGGCAGAAATACGTTAACACGTCATGCGAAATTATAGAAACAGGTTTCACGGGTCTACCATGACCAATTCATAAGTCGTGAATATACGAAACCGGCTAATCCGGAAGTTGATTCGATTCTGCTCGATGAGTTTCGACAAAGGCGAGTCGAATTTCTTATATATGTGTCCCGTTCTTCTGTCTTTGATACGAGTTTTATACTTTAACCGTAGGTATTTTCAGCACTAATAAAATGTGTGTTGTATCCTACAGAATTTGTTAATTGACTATATATAAACATGTCATTAATACATATAACATGGATATGTATATGTTAACATCAAATAAATAAATTAAAGATATTCAAACAATCGAATATAAAACAGTAGAATGACGTACAACTACAACTGGAATTCGCGTGTAAGGGGAATAGACCGTTCTGCAGTAGAATGTGCCATACCGTAGCCAGACAAGAATTATTCCAGAGAAAAATATTATCGGGAAGATTAAATATTGAATTTATTAGGTAAATATTATGTTAGAAATATCATCCGAACGAGTTTTGCATGCGCAGTTTTCTATAAAATAATTGTAAAAACGATTCGAACAAACGAAGGTGTCGACGAATTCGGGGAAAACCCGGTTCGCTCGCAGCAACCAATTCGCTTGATTGATTGATCGGACCAAGCAAGCTCGTGTCGCATTAATTCTGCCCAATTTTCGAGAATATTAGTGCAAAATCAAGCCAAACAGGCAACGAACGAAACTTCGAGAAACGAAATAAGAAAAGAAAAGGGAAGAGGAGAAAGGAAACTAACTATGTAGTCGAAAAACGATAAAAAGAATAGCAGCGATCAGAATATGAATTTGAGGTGTAAGTGTTGTCCGTGATAATTGTAGCTGCCGGCTGTAACCGAGCGACAATCAACCAATCAGCTGATAAAAGGGATAAAATCCCTTAAAGCATATAAGGGAAAGCAGACCACCTCTTCCACCTTCTTCTCTTTACAGATTTTCTGTCCGGCATTTTCATCCGGCGGTTCTCCACATCTCAGCAAATAGGAGTATCAATAACCATGAAGAAAAGTCGGACTACACAGTCCGCCGGGATTCGAACCCGGATCCTAAGTTCGTAATCTAAGGCGCTAACCACTGCGCTGCCGTTGTCCGGTGTTAGTTAGTGTCGAGTGGTGATATTTGTGCTGTCGAGTGCCGCCACAAATTGAACGCGAGGAAAAAACGAAAAGAGAGAAAGCATAGAGTGGAATAGGGAAGCTGAGGGAAGGGAAGCGAGGTCCTAATTACCACCGAAACACGCGCGTACACGCACGTGTATTCCGCGGGCTGGTCTGCGCGCCGGTACACCCACGATCTCGAGCCGCGTGTGAAGCGAAAAAAAGGAAATTACACGTACGAGCCGGCGGGGGTGGTGAGCAGAGCCTTGCTGCCCTGTGATATTCATGTTTCCAGATTATTTATGACTCGTGGAACGAGTGGTCGCACGCGTACAACGGCGCTACGAAACGCAACCCGTGCACCTAACACGTACATTATACGGGGAAAGAAAAGAGCGAGCCGCGGGGCTGCCAGTCGGTCGACTCGGGGGTGGAATGGAAAAAAATAGAAACAACCCCGCACTTGGCGCAGCGACTACTCGCGCGGGGCACAGGGGCGTTACTCGCGTTCTCGTGCTCCCACCGCTTAACGCCACCTCGCGCCTTGCCCGTCCGATTAAACGAGGCCCCGCCGCCGCCGCCGCCGCCGCCTCCTCACGACTCTTTGTACGCTGTTCGACGACGTTCATCAACGCCGTGCGTGTAAATACGTACACGAGGTTGATCGCGATGGTGAGAGTAACATAATGCTTGGCAGATAGAACAGCAGGTATGAGGGGAGGTGTGGCATCAGCACGCGTTACAGGCATAATTCATCCGGGGCAACGGCGCAGCGCGCGCGACCGTTCTCGCGGAGGACATACACGTGTACGAATACACGTTTTATCGTCCGATTCCGATAAGGACGAACGTTCACGAACCACGATCCGCTCGCGCGTGCGACTACGAGCACGCTGCGTGCCCGTCATTCTATGCCGCTGGTACTGTCCGACCAATCGATATTTAATGAACATGACGAATGCGTGCCTGCCCGCTAACGATCGTGCTCTTGAGACAGGCCGGTTTTGCGCGACTATCGATCCCGACCGGTCTTTGGCGTAGCTCTCTGTTTCTTGGAATCCGCGCGGATTCTCCTTGGCATTCCGTTATTGGGTCAATGCGGCGACAGATCTTCGTGAAGGACAGAGTCGCCGGCTTTTGTAGAAGACGACGTAGAATGTATCGTGCATTCAAAGCGAAGGATTTAGGATAAAAAATTAAAAGAAGACTCGCGTTATCGTTCAATAGGAAGAGGAATCGAGCTGATTTTATGGATTAGAAGAATTTGCACGATTATAGCGAAGTATACAGAATGAGTCACGAGACACGGGATACTTAAATGTCTAATATATTTTCGAGTTTCTCTTGACATTTGCTCCTCGAATACTATATGGTTAAAAATACAAGTGTATTTTGGAAAACACCTAAGAATAATGCCGAACGAAAATCCGTTCACTCGATCATATTCGTCCCTTTTATTCTTCGTAACTCGTTAAACTGTATGTTTAAATACCAGTATCAAAAAACAGAGGCAAACCGCGAAAGAAAAATAAAGACGAGGGCGCTGCCATGGAATTTCGCGCGTTGGACAGAACCGTAATAACGAACGCGGCCATTATTAGTACAATTTGTAAGCGACGCTTGTACTCCCGTGTAAACACGCGACCGCGTTATTAATTTATTTACGGGCGGGACGACAATGCACGCGCCGCCCGGGAATCAATTAATATCGGCCGTTTTATGTTTCCGCAAAAGGTGGCCGCTCGCTTCGATCACGTTTAAACAAAATCATCAGGCGATTCGACAAATACATGGCCGGCTGGCAACGTTGGCAAACAGACCAGTTAAATACGCCGTTGTTCGTACCGCTGCTGGTGGATCCGGCAACCGATGAAATTCATATGGACCGAAGACGTGAGAAGACATTTTTTCCACCTGGAAACTCGTAATTTCGCTTACTAAAACCGCCACCGTACTGCATCCAGGATGAATAAACCGTTTATCGACGATAACCAACGGACTTAGTTTACGACCCAACTAGCGCGAATTTTTTAGCGCGAATTTTGTTTGAAATTCTCTTGAATTATTATCGCTTTCTGATTCGAATAGTATTATTCTAGAAGCCTGATGAGTGCGCTAGATATCACCAATATGCAATTTTATTTATAACTGCTACAAACAGAACGTATAATGCATAGGTTTGCGTTATCGAAAGGAAAGCGAAACTTATTCCTGGAAATCACGAACTGCAAATATGTCTGTCTCGTAAAACCTGTATCTACCTCGTCGTTTAATTCCAAAACGTCCTAGGAACATAAGGCATGAAAAATATGGGGTAATTTCGCAGAGGTACGCGCCTCTCGCGGGATCATAACGTCATAACGTTCGAGTAAAAACGACAAGAAACGGGGAAATTAGTTTTTCATCCCGGTTCATCTACCCACGCCTGTGGATAGCGCGCCGCTCTTCTATCCACGAGGATAATGTCGAGTTATTAAAGTCGCGTTACACACTCGGTAACTTTCATACGGCCGTTTTAATGAATACGATTTTTCGAAGATGGTGAGCCGGCGACACACCGTTCCGCGTCTTTGATCGCCGGCTCGAGATAAATTAAAATTAAGCAGAACTCGGGCTGCAACGTTGCGAGAACAAGGTAGAGAAGCATCGCGTTGAATTAATTGAATTCATTGAAATCTGAAGGCTTGAATTCATTCAGTATCTCTCTCCCAGGCGAGATTGGAATCTCGAGAAACCGCAATTAACGAGCGAGTAGACCTTCGTCGTGGCTCGGAATAATTTTCTTAGAAGTCGAGTTAACGTGGAGTCGTGGCAGCGAGCGGAACTCGAACTTGAAACCCTCTTGAAAAATGGATTCGCGAAAACAGGCTGACAGGTCCCTACGAAGCGTCGCGGATCGAAGGTTAAATCGTCGGCTTGCGACGCAACCATTCGAGCCCAGTTTCGCCTTTAAGTCTCTTAGGACGTTCTAGACTAGAGTCTAGAGTAACGAGACGAAGCTGGTGCACACGCGCGAATCCGTAACATTCCTCAGGGCGAGGCCACGGCGAAACGGACGAGTACAGAATCCATTTAGATAAGTAAACGACTTTGTTAATTAGATTTGTCGAAAGTACGGAGGAGGCGGGAGTGAGCACAGCTGGAGAAGGTGAAATAATCCCCGTCGCACTAAACGGAGGAGTTGAACGGCGCGCACGGCCGACAAAGAAGCTGCACGCTGCGCTTTGACAAAGATTTGCAAGGGGAAGCGAAAAGGACGGAACGGAATAGGAACAGGTGCAGGTGCGGGATCAGGGGGCGGAGGGCAAACGAGAGAGAAAATGGGGGTGTACGAAAGCGAGTAAAAGTTTCTCGCGATAATTGTCCAGACTTTAATGCGTCTCGTGATGCTAAATAACGTGCTCGAACCTTGCCTTGTTCTCGTTGCTGCTCCCGGGTCCTCTCTGATTTCTTTCGCAGGAACGAGGAAGATCGTCGACAAAGCAGGTGAACGCGAACATTCGTTTTAACGTTCTAGTTTTTACCTTTGTATAAAGAAGTATATAACGTTTCGTACTTGCGCGACATTATTTACGTATTACGAGAAATCTGTTTCGCAAATCTTTAAATATATGTTTATATATATGTTATAACGGAATATTACACATGTTCGTGTTCTTCTAACATAAATTACTTCCAGTATGTAATTATCAATAGCGCAATGAAATTTTCTTTCGTCCCCTAAACGAAACACGGCCATTTCTCGCACGTAATCGACGAGGCATGCAACCGTTCTCCCAAAACGCGATAGCAATTAAAGTGTTAATTACTCTGACTAAGCTGAATTGGCAGAAATGGGTGGAGAGAGAAGTAAGACGAAGGGTGTTCGCGATGCAGAGTCGGGAGGAGGGGTACGGTTGGACAAAGATTCGCGAAAGAGAAGAGAAGAGCGATCTTGGCGAGAGGAGACGGGGGACGAAAGTTCTGCGCGATAATTGTCCCGCTCGAATGTACCTTTTGGTCGTTAAGTTCTTGCCACGTACACGAGCTAAGCTTGACCCCTTTCGTTTTCTCACACGGTGTAATGCACCCCTGCATTTTTTCGCTGGGTAATTCGCTTTGTCTGCACACGGCGTTACGTGACTACCAACCGAATACACGTAGAAACACTTAGCCAACGTGACTATAACGGCATACCATGATAAATATTCATGAGCTAGGAAAAAGTTTTCGTATTTGTAGAACATGCTAAGTATGTATCTCATGGATCGACTCTTCTTTCGATCCTCTTGTTTTTTCCCATTTCTCTTCGCGTTTGTATCCCTTTGGATATCTTTTTCTCAAATTTTCAAATACTATCTACCGCGGTTACAAATGATATTCGCATGTGCGCTTACTTCCCCATATAAGTACCTTTCGTAGCCTCCGTATACATATTAATAACACCTAATTATCGATTTACCGAAATACGAATATACTTCGTAAAAGGGTTGATTTCAAAAGGAAGCTGCGAAACTTTCTCGTTAAAATGTTCTCTAGAAAACTCGATCGGGATGAATCTCTTATAATCCTAATAAAGCGACAACGATCGTAGACCACCTACGATGCAACCATTTAACGATAGAAACAAAAAGGAAGGCAAAGTCTGCCGTACTACCGCAAACGAAGCTTAATCTAAAGGAAGACACACGTTCGAGAACGTTTCCGCGAAACTGTCGTCCGCAGAGAAGCCGCGAACAAAGAATCGCGTCTCCTGGTGAAAGAAGACTCGCCCTGCCGGTGTCCGACGAAAGGAAACGCGGTGCGCCGTAACAGACAGATAACGATCGTGGGGATCGCGGATCTAGTACCGATTCACTGTCCTTCCCGTTCTCTCGAACAGGACCATACGTATGCCCGTTTACGCATACATTTACCAGACGCGAGATTCCAGCTCCCTGGAAGTAGCTGCCCCTGCAGTTAAGACCTCAGGGTATCAGGTTTCCCCGATTGTATCATCAAACAGTCCCTGCTCGGTTTCTTCGTCATCTTACTCCGTTGCGCGGCGAGCTTGCCAGCCAGGTCGGTTATTTCCAGAGTCTCCTCCTGCGCTCGCCTTTCTCGTCCCTATGATTCCTTGCTCGTGGCTGGCGGCGGCGACGGCGACGCCGGCGTCGTGCTTTTGAGAAACGCGTTTAATCCGTAAGGACATCTCTCTCGATAAGGGTCAACGCCAGCTGCACGCCCTGGGTGACGGCTTGCTCGTTTCAGCGTCTGCTTAGACCGGCTGTATGCTTGAACCGTGCATCGTGATTCCAGTGGCGAGGATTCTAACCGGTGCCGATCGTCGATTTTGCTATTGTCTATGAATATCGTCGAACTTGCGACGATATACGTTCGACAGTGAACACGGAGCGTGTCTTTTTTGCTCGTTTCTTTCGATTGTTTCTATCTGAAAAGAGTTTGAAGTCGTTCGTATGTTGAAAACGTACGTAGACAGCAACATCAAAGAAAAAAGGTTTTCGAGGCGGTAGAGCGCATTCCTTTGTGACTTCCTTTAAGTGGAGGCGGCTAGTGTTTTTACGCCCTCGTCCTCCTTTCAGCGGACTCGCTCGATTTACGCGTATTAAATATAGAGGCTTTTAAGAGCGAATCCGTGAGTACGATGCTTAATGCGCTGAATATTTATGCGCGCTCGGCTGAAATTCGTTTGCACCTTTTTTTGCGCCACCACTGTTGGAGCGACAGAGGGGATAGGGAGAAAGAAAAACGAGAGAAGAGAGAACGGGTGGAGAGAGTGAAAGAACGCGCGCGCAATCCGAGACAATATCCCGTTTTGGCTAAGAGGATCGTCGTCTCGGAGGCAGTTTTAATAAATTTCGCCGATTTCCGAGCGAAATCTACGCTCGCCGCGATACAGCTCGCCGTGTCTTCGGGCTATCTACGAGTAAACGGACAAAATGCTTGTATCCTCGCTTTATTATGCTTCGTTAGAAGCTCGGCTCCCTCGATTTTCTAAACCGCCTTAATATCGGGTACAAACGAGTACAAAAAATATACGTCTAGCTAATTTACTTCGTACAACAACTTGGTAAAACTTTCTTAAGATCCTTTCCTTAATCGCGCAACGTCTTGTAGAATTTCGCAGCCTCGAAAATTTCACTCATCTTTCTTTATTCTCCCTTCTCTTCTTTCTTTTTCTTTTTTTTTTTGTATTATCTTAATTGAAACGGCTATCGGTTTATAACGCAACAATCGATCACGATGGTTTCAGTGAAAATTTCAAACGTTCGTTTTCAGCGAAGATCAGGATGAATTAGCCGATTGAAAAATTGACGAAGAACCGCGAGCTGCCGATATCGGTAGCCGATGCCCCCGGTTAACGAGACAATTAACTGGAAATTAAACAACGCCGTTAATAGAAAATCAACGGTGCAGCGCATTCATAACGAGCTTATCGTGGAGTTAGCCGAGATTTCGCGGTAGCTGTTCTTTCCGTTTCACAGCGTGTAATGGATATCCCAACCCTGGCTGATGATCTATTACCGCGAAAATAGGTCAATTAGACCGGCTGGCCTCGGGCCACGAGGTTCGTTCCGAATTTCAAGCTAATTCTGTTGGCTGCTTTAATTACTGCTGAAGCTGGAAACGCGAAGGATCAAAGCGACACATCCGCCAGGACGATTTGCAATCGCGAGGAAAACGCAACCCTTGGAACATTGACCCCGGGAATTTGGCCAGTTTTCGTTCGCCATACATACATCGAAGGTACGCTATCTTCTAGCTGACCTCTTGACACACCGGCCCCATTGATCCAGAATTTTTCGTACTCGTATGACGGATTTCGATGTCGAATTTTAATTTCTAACTCGATTTCTTTAAATCGTGCACACTGAAACTATTTTGGAATTTGTGAGTCTTGTTTGTTTGCTGGATAACGACACAGTCGCTGCTGTATAATTTCACGACTTATTTGTGACACCACGTTAAATGCCCGAAACTGCCAAACTCATTTGAGCGATGCTTCAAATTTGCCACTTGCCCGATTACAAAAGTTATGCAGCCGATTTTCGTAATGTAATTATTTATTTTCCTCGAACTACATTAATACTCGAGCGGATTTCTTTCCACGTTGACACAATTCTAAACTCGATTCGCAACTCTAGATACATTGACCAAATTTATTTCTACGGTGAAAATTTTCCTCTAAATATCTCGGCGAAATATACGATAGAAATACACCGAGATTTCGTGCCTTCCTCGGAATGACAATTAGTTACCTAACGTTGAAGAAAGTTGGGCGAGGAGAGCGTCGAAACTGCCTGTTCGAAGAAACGTACTCGCGATCGTATCGGGCAGCTGCAAACCGAAATTTTCGGGGCTTCTCCCGGCTATGCGGGGCACTGGAAAACGATCGATAAGTGTTTGCAAATTTTATAAGTAAACTCTGTGTGGGGCCCGGTAATTGACGGTTCGGGTTTCCGTGTTTTTGCGTCTCGGTGCGGACCAGCGTGAAGTTTACGCTGGTGCAATGTAACTGGTCGATAGGCAGAGTGCGAAGATCGTGTTACGAGTGAAGGCAGAGAATTAAGTGCTCGCGTGTGTTCGACGCTTCGTGTAATTTTACTTTGTGCACCGTTGCACGACTAAGCTGGAATTTCATTGAAGCTTCATCCACTACGTCGGGCTAAGGGGGTAGCAGAAGAGAGAAAGAGAGGAAGACAGACAGAGAGAGAGAAAGAGAGAGAGAGAGAGAGAACAGAAGAAAGGAGAGGAGGAGGGAGAACTTTCTTTGTAAAACGTGTAATGCAGTTTCGCGGATAGGAGTGTTCGGTGTTTCCAAAGGTAAGATAATTTCGTAGAGTGGTGGAAGTTAAACGGCGAGTTCACGATAAAATGATCGAACCAATAGGAAATTATTTCGAATTCGCGAATCCGTTTTGTTGCTGCATCGTTCGGGTTTCGATTTTCGATACGTCATCGAAACAATTTCAAAGGCTTCAAAGAGTCCGTTTGATTTTTGTCCACCGCGCTACGATGCACGCCAGCATTTTGGATATTCGATAACGTTAAACACCGCCTTCGAACAAGAACACGCTCGATACGTTCGTCTACGTACATAGTTTTTATAGATGCACCGAGAATAAAGTGCACTACGTAATTTTCGAAGGTTTTACGCGCGCAAGTCGATGGTTAATTCGACAAAGCTTCCAAGTGAATCGATATAATTAATCAAATCGGATTGTATTTATATGAGCCGCGAGAATAATGCCGGCCTCTAGCCAGTTGCCACGATAAACTATTAAACAGTGACCATAACGTTCCGCGTTTAATGAACCGACAAGCATGATCACACTATATTTATTACGTTACGCGAACTAGTAGAGGCTTAATTAAACGTTTATGACGTATTATTCCTGGAGGATATTAAATTCTCAATTTCCATCGAATATACGTTTGCACTATGTAAACCAATCTCGTAGTCTAGTTTCGGCTATCCACTCGGACGCGTCGATGAATGTTGATCGTTACCAAATATTTCGATCTTCGATAATTGCCTAAATATTGTTCGTGCCATCGTGCCACATTTTATCAAAATTCATCGCGTATCAATTTATAATATTGCCGATGCCCTTACGATCTTTTCATCTAACGATCCATTGTCGAATAATCCATGAAACGAGCGAAAAGTGAAGAAAGTAAAACGAGAGGCAACCGGGCAAAGGGCACTGATTACTTAACCGTTCATAAAAGTACGACATTAATTTTATCACGGTCGTGGATTAAGCAGAAGAAAGCGCGCTGGGCCAAAGAGAAGAAGACAATCGCGAAAGAGATAAGTCGGAGTTGTTGCATTCGAGAAGAAGGACGAGCACCTCCGCCAGAAGTGTCGCAATAAAAGAGACCGCAGCGCGATATTAAAAGTTCCAACTCCACGTTAATGAAATTGTTCCGAGGTGTATCTCGCGTTAGCATCGTCCCTCGTCTACGTGTCAACCCTCGCCCCTTCGACTGTTAGCCTCTTTAACCGCTTCACATTTTTTCCACCTTTTCCTCCTCATTTACGTTATGTTTTCCCTTTTTTTCCCCTCTTTCTATTTTTTCTTTTTTTTTTTTTTTTTTCTTGCTACACAGGAAATGCGTGCATAGGGAATGTAAATCATGGTTGACGCGTTTTACGTGGGCGGCCAGGCCAACGGACGTAAATTCGTCACGAAATCGAGACGCTAGATCGAGTTGATTTTACGGGAATTGATACAATTCGTTATCATTTTTGCACTGTTGTACTTCGAATCTAGCGCTTTAGATTTTGATTAGATTTAGATTAGAGGAACGATTTTGATTTTAAAATTGAACTTGACGTTGACTTTGGAGATTTCGAGACGCGTATCGGAGATTGGTCGTTGAAATTGTAAGAAACGTAGAAACGATCATTTCTTGCAGTCGAACAGTAACTGTTGAATCACCTTCCCTTAGCTGGTCGATTGCTCGCCTGTCGATGTTCACCGCGGAACACACAATGATTCGACACGAACGATTTGCCCCGACCGAGCATCGCTTCGACATTGAAAACTTTTATTCCGCGTCACGTCGAATGGCGAATTAGTTGACTTGCGAATTATTGCTGGCGCCCCGTAACGCGTAATTCGCGCCATTTCGAATATACATATAATACGTCGAAAGCATCAGGTGCAACAATATTTCTCGCGCATGTGGCGCGTTATATTGCTCTATAAAGACGTACTTTCTCATTAAGAAGTTTCATGCCATTCGCCATTACCGGCGGGAACCTGTATGAGGCATGCATTCACGTGCCAGTTGTTAATAAATTCATCGTGCCTTCGCTATAAATAACAATTATTTTCGCGAGAAACACCGTAGAAGGAGGAGTCGGTGTAAAAGTACATAGGACGAAGACCGAAGAGAGAGAGAGAGAGAGAGAGAGAGAGAGAGAGAAGTGGTAGGAAAGAAAAAAAAGCGAAAAGGAAAGGAAAAGGGACCGCGAAAGAAGGCAAAAGGCCGGGCAGAAGGCATTATTCTTCTAATCTGTCTCGATCCTGTTAAACCGCAAATTGCATTAAGCCTATGTTTTATAGCCGTGCTCCAGATTAGTTTTATTTATACACGCGTACAGCAAGACAAGAAGGTACCACCTTTCGGTTTCGTAGCTCCAGCCAGCCGCACAGTATTATTTTTATCGTTCACGATAATGTTAAAGAATTGGCCGGTGTCACGGCAGGATATTCGTGAGTGTGTAAAACGTCACGTGCTCGCGTTCGAGAACCATTTCAGTCCGACTGGTTTTGTCCTAATCCGATGGAAATTAGAACGGTGACCTTTGATATCTCGTCTATTTTATCACGAGCCGTATTTATTTTTGGTTATATCGCGAACCAACGTTGAGTCCGGCCAAACCCGAGGCCTCGTTTCAAAACGACGAGCATAATAGGATACGAATATCGTGCATGGAAACACGTGGAAAAGGATGAAGCACGCGCGCGTGTTTCGTCCGTAACGCGACCGAAATTAAAGCCGTAACGCGGAAAGATACAAGTTGTAGATCCGGCAGAAATTGCTGTGTGTCTTGCAGCGTCCCGCGAGACGAGTCTGAGGAAGTAGAGCGCTTGCATATAAAGTGAGCCGAGGATGCGCGGTGAGGGTTATAGTAAGCCAGGGCTTGTTGGAAATTGTGTTTATACCGGCGCGTAAAGAACGTTGCGAAACGTGGACCACGAAAACGGGAAACGTCTTAGGAAAATTTAAGCAATCTCTCTCGAAAGACGGTAAATTCTGACTAAAAGAGCAGCTACGACCATTTCAAGCTGATTCTTAATCGTACGTCAATATTGGCGAAATCTGGAACAAGACGAATGTTAGCTAAATATTAAATTACTCTTATTTTATTCATATCTGTGCTATGTTACGTATTCAGAAATAAATAAATGGAAGTAAAAAAAGAACCGAATCGACCAGGAATAATTTATATCCGCTTTCTATTCCAATGTTAATTTGTATATTTGATTCATTACGATTACGATCTACCAGTGTCTTCTTTCCCGTCGGTTTTCAGCCCGACAGGAGTTCATTAGAAAACGATCAATAAATAAATATTAGTAACATGCTGACTAATTCATATACGCTAGTAGTGGGCAAATCTGAAAGTTTCATTATTTACGTGAATTGATCGACCTATTTACATGGTACACCCGTA
The DNA here is from genome assembly GCF_014825855.1 of Bombus pyrosoma. Taxonomy (NCBI): domain Eukaryota; kingdom Metazoa; phylum Arthropoda; class Insecta; order Hymenoptera; family Apidae; genus Bombus; species Bombus pyrosoma. The sequence goes on along the minus strand of NC_057770.1, from coordinate 2,063,559 downwards.
ACACGATTCAATATTAGATTCTCGACGATTGCTTTTTGGGTGACAGAAACGTGTCGTGAAAAGAAGAAAAGGAAACTTTGCTTTCTTCGCTCGTTCGCTGATTCGGCCGATATTTATGAGGCGTCCTGTACAAACAGACAGGCACGATCAGAGCGGGGAGATGGCTTTTAGAAGAAAATCCTCGCGGACGAGAGTGGATACGTTCATTGTGTGTCATCGTGGAATAAGCAAGACATCTCCCTGCCAATTTATTCCAGCGATGCTGGCCATCATTCCTCGTTTCAAAGAATATTCCGATGGGGATTGAAATGAATGGACCTCCGCCTCCTCTACCGTTCTTTTCCGGGGATGTTCTTGATTATTGACCGAGAAACAATGACTGGCGAAGTAAAAATCGCCCGTCACGGAAATACCTCTGTAGTCGAGACCGATCGATCGAGAAGAGATTGCACTGTCTTTCGATATTTTTTCGATCAAATAAAAAGAATCGAGACGACGCTTTGATTAAACTTTTTTCGAGGATTATTCGACCATAAATTTATTTACTCGAATAACTCTTCTATAATGTGTCAGAAAAATTCTATCTTCTTTATCTCTCGTTACACGTAGACGTTTATGTCGTTTATGTTCATACAATGGCTAATAATTCATGGAATTATTTCAATGTTTAACTAAAGAAATATTTTATAGATATATCATGCAAATTATTTTGAAATCGCTATAATCGCGATAGTCGTGCTTCGTTACAGTGTTAATAAAGTTTCAAAAAATTCGATGCAACATAGATAATATGTTCATAAAAATTGCCTGTAGCAAGTGGTTGAATATTTTCGTGGACTGTATATGTCCATTTCGATGGTTGAAACTATCGCATGAAAATTTGCTATACCACGTAGCTTTGGTACATTCGAAGCGTCGAAAGAAGGGGATACCATGAAGTAAGAGGAAAAATGAACTTACCAACGTTTAAAACATTTCCGTAGTTTATTGATGTCATGACGGTCCCTTTTTCCTTTAACGCCTGACACCGCAACCATTTGCGTTTATGCGTTTCCACAGTTACGTTAGAACGTTTCGAAACGAGCGTCGAGCGACGAAGACGCGTTCCATCGCGCAATTGTGGTTGCGAAGCGTTGTTTTTTTCAGGAACAATTCAACGTCGCCCAGTTCACGAACGCAGAAACGTCGTCGCAACGCATGAATTGAGCAAACCTAACGTACCGTGCCCGGTTTTGCCGGGCGACAAATTTTTTCTCTTCCTCCACGTCCGAGTTCCACCTGCCGTCGCTCGTGTTCGTTTATTTGTCGTTCGACCCCTTCCCCGGTATATTTTGTAACTTTTATCAAGCCTGTTCCCCGCGTCTCGACTTCGATGCAATGTATTTCGCCAGCGACGCGTTCAAACAGTCTGGCAGGATTCGAATACTTCGTTGGTCATATTTTGGACGTGGTCGGGACGTTCGTGAATACTTGAGGATGAACTAACACGTACCATGGATGAGAGAACGCCAATTTTTTTTCGGTAGGTGTACCGGAACAAAAATATGGAAGACGAGAAAGACTCGGGTAGATTAAAAAGTTGCTACTGCAAGAATATTCCACGTATTATAACCAAGATACCCAACGTCGAACTCGCTCTGTCGTTTAGTATTCGTACAGCCACATGGGGAGTTTTTAAGCAGACGTTGAAAAATAGGAGAAAAAGTGAAAAGGGTAGCTTCGTCAGCGTTAATGATCGAAACAGACACCTACGTGCTCGGTCGACCTGTAACCGCGTAATTGAGATTAACCGATGCACGCGGCGGTACATCGCGCGGCTACAGCGGCAAATATTGCCAATACGCCGGCGTCAATTTGCGATAAAACGTCCCCGGTTATGGACGGCAGATTGTAAATATTAATTTCGACCGGGAACGAGTTTCGCCTGACGGTCGAGTGGCCCGCCCGAAAATTCGACCGCGTAAAAGGCTAACTGCGCGCTTTACGCGCGCCAGGCGGATCGAAACGCGTCCACGAATCAGTCGCAAATTTTCCCTCTGTGAAAGGGCCAGTGCGTTCTCGCGATCCTCTTTTCTCGTTTTCGAATTCGTTCTCACCCTGTCACTCTATGACCCTTTCCTCTCTTGTCGCGACCAGAGGGGTCGATATTAGCGGCCACGAGGCTCGAGAAACGACGAAACCCCTCTTATGAATCCTCCTCGCTCATCAAGATTCCGCGTTTAAGCTCGTAAAGTCAACAACAGGCGGCGAGGGAACACGCTGATACACGCAGAACGTAGACGTCCCCATCGGTGGTGGCGCGCGAGCGCGAATCCGCGATGGAAAAGCGTGATCGAGCAACTGTTCCCGATATTAAAGGATGCCATTCGCTCGCTACCTCTCTTAATACCGCGCTTCGGGGTAAAAATTTGCATCGAAAGCGAAAGCGGCGCCCGACCAGAGCCACGAGAAAGAAAAGGGGATGAAGAATCAGAGGACGAAAGGGGACTGCGAAAGTGAAAGCAATTGGAGCGCGTCGTTCTGTGCTGCACACACCAAACATTCTTTCCATCAATCGTCTATAGCATTTGCCAACGACCAATAACGCGAATACGAACCGCGTACGATTGCCTACCGAAGCTTGTTAGCAGCTCGCACGAGACCACGACCATCTCCTCGTAGAGACTGTTGCTGTTTCTGTCCTGGCGTTTTGTCATAAAATTCGAGCTTCGAGAATCTTGAATTTGGTTTTCTCAAATTAAGGACGCGTCTAGATCTTACGAAACACATCGGTCAACATACTGACAATTGATGTTCTAATATCCATGTTAGTGGCATTTGACGTAAAATCGTAAAGTATCGGGACTTAAGAATTTTTAATCATCGAACATGAAAACTTGAAGGTGTATTTGAACTTGGGACCACTCACTATCAAATATTAATTTCTATAACGTGTTTCTATATTCTCATAGATTGTCTGCACGTTGTGCGATATAGAAGATGATCATCGTTTTATCGTTTCAAGAGAAAGAATGACTGGAGCTCGATATCTTTCGACAATGGCGATCGTCGTTAAAACACGTAACCTATCGTAACCTGAATATCACTGGCATTGAAAAGATAAACTAGGCTGACGTAGCAACGGTGCAATCTCAGACTAAAGATCTACCATTTTCAAGGATAATTAAGGATTCTCTGCGAACGGCTGCGACCCTCTGATACGAGACAGAAGTCAATTAATAATCCTTTGTGAAAGAGCCAGTTTAGTCCGCGACGTACAGTAGCTATATAGTATCTTTAGTCAGCCAGTGGCAAAAGCTGCTATTCAAGATCGCCAGAGGGTGCGAGAGAAAGAGAGAGAGAGAGAGAAAGAGATAGAACAGGGGCCGGCGATAGTCGGGGTGTACAATGGCTCCTTAATCCTAAAAATTTTTTTCAATTATCCCCCCGGAAGGATCTCGCGAACGCGGTGACGCCTTTCGCCTGCCTCCAACCGGCAAGCTAATTAAACTTATTTCAAAATTCGCCGCAATTTCTTTGGCAAACATTATTCATTGTTAAGTGGCTATCTAGCTCATTTTCTCTAGCCGCGTTTCCACTTCCTGCGTCCCGAATAACCTTCTTCTTGGTGGAAAATTGAACGACCTTCGAATTAATCTGACCAGCTTGCTTTCGTCCGGCCAACGTTGCGTTTCCGTAATCACGATCCACTATCCACCCTTCTTTTTGCCCCCTTCTTCCCATTCAAGATTATAAAATGCACCGTCGAACAGAAAATTGGATTTCCACGATAGAAACTTCTTCATCTCCGACGAAAAGGAACGTCTCGACGCCTGACAATCTAACCTGAGCGATCGTACGGGACTTTTAGTCGTCTTGTAACAAGGAAACCTGAATAATAACGTTAGATAGGATACGACGACAGTTCTCAACGTGGAGCACGGCCGGCGTAAATTCAAAGCGGAGAACGAACGAACAGAGTGTCTAACACGACGAGAAGTGGAAAGTACAATTATTCTTTGGATCCTCTTAGAAGTTTCTAAGCTATCTCAGCTTGTAAGCCCGTCTTACCCTAATTCGACGAGAACTTTCGACCGACGGTCACATTAGTCGAGCGACTAATGTTTCGCGTTCAAGTTCGCGAACTCGGATATTGAACCGAGAACGCGCGTTCCGCGTGAATTCTTAATAACAAGAAAGACTGCCAACACGTATCTGTTGAATATTTTCCCCTACATTCCCCTTTTCCTATCATTTTAGTTAAATATTCCTCGTGTTACGCGGAATATTTTATCGTAAAAGAGGGAAGAATTTATCGACCAAGTAACAAATATCCGTTTTATAACGTTAACGCATTTCTCATAGTTTGTACCGAAATGAGCGTTACAAATTGTAACGTAGCTACGCGACCATCGTGTTGTATCCGTTCAAACAAAAACTTATTATCCCCCAGCCTGCTAAATACTTGCTGTTTAACGGGCTTCCTCTCGCTGGTCGCAGGACAATAGCAGGGGACAATTTGACAAATAAATGATTGTTATAGACTGCGCCTCGCCAGGCAAGCGAAATGTAATTGTAATCGTACGGAATTCATTAGTCCTCCAATTAACGCGGTAATAATTTCAGGCCACAATGGATAAATTGGTTTTCAAATTTTAATTCCCGATCGTTATTATTCCGAGAGTTATTGGCTTATTCAGTTATAATTACGCAAACGATCGAACACGGACCGCAACACGATTTCAAAACATCATTGCCGCCGCTTTGTCCACGGACCAACCTTCGAATTGATCGCCGGCAAGGCCAATCGCGTGAAAAATTTCACTAGACACGCTGCATCCGAAACGTCGACCATTCAACAACTTGATTTCCCAATTTAATCGCTCCACTTTCTATATATAATTCCCGACACTTTATAATATTTTCAAATGAAAGGAAAGCTTCGATTTCGATATTTTATTTGCTGCGAATTCTTTTATCCCTCTGTCTCCTTTGTCCCTTATCGTCTATAAAATAACGTCCCATGTTCCCAGAAAAGAATATTAAGAGCTTATCGTTATAATGAACAAATTATATTTTACATGCACCGAACAAAGTTCGGGTTCTCTTACGGTGTCGCACTAACGAATTGATAAATACCAAACAGACAAAGGTATTCAAAGTTTCCCCGTTCGTTTTGGAAAATATTCTTTCGATGAAGGGTCCTCGCGTGCACCAGGCTGCTCGTTAATTTGCCAGTGAAATTGCCGCGCCGTTAACAGTGGTTTTTATCGGCTGCAGAAGGGACAGCGCGTGTCAATCAGACAGGCGCGCGTGTACCGCGATTCAGAATTGAATGGTCCTCGTAATTACGGCCGTATCTTTGCCATCCAGGCATCGCGTAGAAGTATGCAATTTTTATCGTCACGGAATGCTCAGTCGCAAAGCGACGAACCGAGGCCAAGGGTTGAGACGACGCACACAGTGGGTTGCGACATAATCGCGTTTGACGGTTCGTAGCACTCACAAATTAACTGGTTCAGCGGCTTTAAAATTATTATGAAACGCTTCCTGCGGCACCGACCCGCTTCTCTCTGCTCGACTCTCTGTTAACTGAATTTTTCAAAAATGCTCACCATCCGCCGCGTTCGATTGTCCGAGACTTCTTCATAGGGTAAGAAAGTTGAACGAATAGTGGAAACTTTGAATGGCAAGAACGGTACGTTAAACTATAAAAAGGTACGTGTTTGGATTTTGAAGACAATTTGCGACAAGGGCGAATGTTATAATTTCTACGAATCTTTTTCTAATCACACATAAAATATCTCTATGATAAACGTTCAAATACTTTCGTCAAACTGTGTATATGTACTTCGAACAAATTCAAACTTAGTTGCTACCAAACAAATTCGATCTTATCATATCAAGATATTAGCATGAATTATAAGATAAGAGAAATAGTTAAGTCAAAAGTGATCTAGGGAACACGATATCCTACTATAAAATTGATTTCGAAATGTACGAAGAGTCGAGTAAATTTTTAAACATTGGCAATAAATAAACCGATCTATATACACAAAGTACAAGCTTTGTGATTCGATGTGTAAAGTCGCCATATCGATCTTTCTACGATAAATCGTGTAACAGATAGCATCAGATGATAGCGCAACATCCGATTTCCAGTTGGATGTACGCAGGCACGCGTTTAAATGGCGTATTTTACATATGTTTGGAATCAGGTCGTGGAACTAGCTTCAAATGGCAAGCAATTTCTTGACTTACGGGCCACTTCTGTCGAGTAAAACGAAATTGCATTCGTTACATCGCAGACGACCGACACCTCGAAGTTTCTCTACGACAGGCTATTTACAACTTCGTTACAACTTCCATACGCGGAAACTTGCTGGCAAAATAACGGCGCCGAGTAGTTTTTAGGATTTACCGAGCGCGAACTATGAACCAGAGTCGATATGCCGAATGAAATTTTTCCCTTCGTATTCGAAACGACTTAAAGACGCGCCACTTTATCCCAAGTTAAACGCCGCCACTTTTCAACTCCTTCAAATTCTCGTCGGCTTTAATTGAAGATTCCCAAGTAACGCTCGTTAATCCGTTTCTGCGCGCAATCAACGTGATGAATATCAAATCCTTGCCTTTAGATTTTTCCATCTGATGCTCGAGCGATCATTAACTATTAAATGTTGCGAGATCGTTTGATGTAAAAAAATATTCAAACGTTTATTTATGTTTCGAGATCTTTACCTCGAAGAATTAAATCTGAAATTAGGATTGAAACCAAACTTTGTTACAAATATAATTGGTCTTCGTTTTGTCACACGATACTACATTAGAACGAAAAGTACAAAGACATCACGAAGAAATTGGGATAAAGAAAACGTAGCTACGGTATGTCTAATGGTGGGCACTTCAGCGAAACCATTGATCATGTGGCAGTTACGCAAACGTCGATAATGTAAGTCACCAGTCACGAAACAGTCTGAGAACATGATACACGTATATCAGAGGGGAATCGTTCTCTGGCTAATAGAGGAGAATTTGTCGAAACGTTTCGCCATTAGCGAATGGTCGAGACGATATCCAATGGGAGAGGATTGCGTAACGGATTAAGGGCAGACGGTAAACACGCTTAACAAATATTGGATGGCAAAGTTGGCCCGACGCGGTCTTAAAAATAACAGACTTTTCTGAAAGCTCGGACCGCCGACGTGCTGGCTGACAAGCCACTCGAAACGAAAGGCGTGACACCGTGAAACGCTGTCCCAAAGTAACGTTCTCTCTTTTCGCCTTTTTCCTTGGCGACCATACGCTAGAAAACGTGTGTTATGATACCGTGGGTATACGTGTTTACTGTATGAAGAGGAGAAAGAAGTCGCAGAGAAATAGCCAAGAGAAATTGACAACTCATTAGTCTTCGACGTGATACGCCTTTTTAATCCTTCGCGTCGAATAAACACAGTCAACTGGTACCGAGCGTCGACTCTGAATCGGGAATATCTCGAAAGTTATTCAAGCACGGTTAGAAGTGTCATCCAAATAGCAGCGTGAATGTTTTTTCAGAAAATAATCCCAGCAACCGGAGCGCTGTGTGGCAAATGCAAATTTAATAACGGCTAATTTTGCTGGCTGAAGTTTAGACGTGGCGTGGCGGTTGTTTGCGAGTTCTCGTTGCCGGTGAAAAATTTGCAGTTTATATTTCACCTAAATTCGAACGCACGGCATCCGCGTATAATTCGGAAATTCTCTTACGCTGCCAGGAACACGAGTTTCCCTCTTTTCGTAGCCAGCGTTACTCATTAATCACGTTGTTTAAACATTTTTCTGAAAAGGTCCAGCTACAAAGTATGCATTGGCCAAAGGATTAGAGAAACGCGACGCTAAACAAACTCGTGTTTCAAATATAATCGAACGTATGAAAAATTTCGGGAACGCTTCGACGAGCGGGGAAATCGACGTTGCGCCGAGGTCGGTGTTCTACATCATCGATCCTTGGCTTCTCTTTGTTCTCAATCATGCTCACCCCTTTAACAGCAATCGCCTAGTTTGCCCTGCTGGTAATCCTATCTCGCACGCCTGACGCAATCGTCGAGCCGTGCTCGAAAGTGGATCGCTTGCGAAACGCTTTTATATCCAACGTCCCACGTAGCTTCTTAGCGAATCAACGTAAACGAACGAAACGTCGAATCGATATACACAGACTTTCGCTATTTAGAGTTTATCTTAGAGAATAAAACATTACACGCTGAAAGTTTTGCGCAGCTGCTCGTATTTTGTCTCATATTTTATGAAATCAAAATCGATACAAAATTTCACACGTCAAAAACTCGAACGGTATCGGTCGCCATGTCGATTCGAACAGCTTCAGTGTCAACGACACTAAATTTCGCGAATTATCTACCGACTAGAGGAAATTTCCTCCTTTCATAATTCTCGCGCGTATTTCCGTAGTGGCTGTTTCACATGTCATTCACGTTGCCGGTTGCGGCTCTACAACGGCGTGAGAGCGCGTCCGTTCAACCTTGTAGCAGCCTTGTTGTAGCAGCGTACGACAGCTACCGCGAAGGGAGCAAAAGGAACGTTTAATTTATGCGTGCGCCGCACTATAATGTTGCAATTAGGGTTGACGTGCAAACGATAAAGGCATTGTTCTCGCGTAGATCGCAATTACCACGGTCGCGAAAAAAGGAAAAAGGAGAAAGAAACGGCGCGGCCTCGTTCGACGTTCCACGGCATCGCTCGGTTTCCCCCCCGTTTCGACGCCATGCGAACAGGAATGAAGACGAATCTAAGCCATTTCGTTAAATGCGTGCGCTAATTGCGCGTACGCGCAAGGCGTAAACGACCATTCGGAAGGGTTACGCGCTCAACGAGCACTTGAAACGTTCATTATGCGCACTTGTTCCGCGACGTTGTTAATTAGGTGTTCCACTCGGGGAACAGCGGGAACCGAGACGCGCGTTTGCCGCGGCTACGTTTATGTTCCCTAAATCGACGGTCGATTGTCGCACAACGAAACATACAGCGTGTTTCTTGCGTCTCAAGTTGGGAAGAAAGAGCCAATGTTACTTTTCATCGAGCGACAGTGCCAGTAAACCAATTAATCGAGCGTCGTTCCGCTGGATCGTGATTGTGTGAGGTACATACAGTAGCGTTTCGTCGACTGATTACAGAAATTGTGCACCCTTATCTGAACAGATATATCGTTCAATATATTTATGATTTTCTATCGAAATAGGATTTATTTACTCGATATGAATAATTTGAAAACCAATATCGTTAGGAGATATTTATTAATACAATTTTGATGGAACCCGCGAGAAGGAAAGAACGAGCGATTGCTGTAAGAAAAGAAAGAATGTACTTCTAATCTTGATTTGTGAAGAGCTGACAGTAATATTTGAATACATCCATTAAGGGCGAAAATCCTTGAAATCCTCGACTAGAGCCAAGACTGTTTTTCACAAGCTAACCCAATGAACTGATTAAAGGCCGATGCAGCAATTTATCTTGCTCGCCACCCCTTGGCAGTTGACAGCTGGGGACTAGACTGCACCGATTTGAGTTACAGGCAAGGGAGCTTCGACTTCGATGACTCTGACTATCCGAAATAAGCATTATCATGACAGAATCCAGACAGACTTATTTTCAGACTTACTTCGATAGTCAATTAATAACGAGAGTTATCAAACTAAAAGATTCTGTCGAAAGTTCGACCTTATCGAAGCAACGCTATTTCCCGCGGATCAGAGATCAGCCTACACGATATCTAGGACAGCACAGTGTATCGTCGCTACCAAATCGAATCCGGGCGCAGTTTGAATTACACACTCTTCAATTTTACGGTATCGCCCAGGTAGAACCAGTTTAGATAAGGCGATCAGTGACACGAACTAGGAGAAAAATGGAGAAGAAGGAGCGTGAACTTGACGGAGGAACGAGCCGAGAGAACCGCCTTGAATGACGTGACCCCAATCTTTCGGTCCGACCGTGACGTTCCGTGTAATTGGAAGCACCCGAGGACCTTCGTTTTCAATCGACTCTGATTGGCGGACATCATCTCCGCGAGAAGCAAGCAGGCCGGGGCTCAGATATCGAATATAATTGCCGTGATTCCTTAGAAAACTCCTCGACATTATTTTCGTTTCTTTTTATAGAACGAGAAATTGATTGCCAGAAGCTAGCAGGAAGAAGCTGACTTTTATGTACGCAATCTGTATCACGCGTGACAAGTTAAAAAGAACTATTTCCATCGGACGAGGATTAACTTCGGACATTACGTCAGATCGACGAATATTTTTGTTCCTTTCTTTTCTTCGCTCTCGTTGGACTACGAAGGCCAAAGAGAGAGATGGAGAGAAGAATAAAAGGGGAAAGAGGAAACTTGCGCCATGAGTCCACTCTTTGCTCGACGATTCATGGACTCAGCGCGATCTCATCTTAAAGATTACATCTGAGAAGACTGTAACGAACGGGGGGATCTTTTTCCATCGCTCCGCGACTGCTCCGATTCTTGTTACCCTTTATGATATCGTTCACCCCGGCCGTTTTCTCTCCCCACAGGGCGACGGAGGAAAGGGGAAGTTCCAACTGCTCTTTGATGACGATGCGTCGCCGACTCGTGCCGTAGCTTTATTTTATAGGCGTCTTCCGATCGAGATATTGATTGAGATTCGCGAAACTCGCCGAAAGACTCTCCCTAAATCGCTGAAACGAAATCTATCTCGGCAAGGGTCGGAGAGTTGGAGAGTTCGGTATTCCAAGAACGTTCCAAGTGGCTCGTCCACGATCGCGGATTTGTACGAATCGAACGATGTTCTATTAGGGATAAGAAAGTGGAATTCCCTTCGTCGAGGAAAACAGTGATATCACGTACATAGATTGAAAGGGTATACACGATGTTCTGAATCAGTTCTGAATGAGAAAGGTTAGACCATCTCTTATTAGAAACTCCTGCGGTTTTTATTCACAGACTTGAAACTTTTCGATTTTCCTATGAAAATGAAGATATTTTTCTATATTTTAATCACGGTAAAAAGTTATCTGAATATTTCATTCGCAATCGAACGAATTAACATATCCTATAAAAACTCTTTTTACTTTGTCTGCAATCTCCTCCTTGATATAAAAGTTGTGATTTATATAATCGTAATTTATACAAGTTAAAGTTAATTACGTTCATATAAGAGTCGTTGGTTGATCAACTTCGTAAATTGAAAAATAGAGAAAAGTGATATTCGTGTCATTTTCTTGCAGCAAATAAACTTTCGAAAGTACGTCGTTTTCCTTCTTATATATTCAACACTGATCGTGCATTTATGTACTGGAATTGACAACATCGAAAGACTCGTGTATCCCCATGTATACAGCACGATTCGAGTCGCAGTCGCAAGGACTCGTATAAACGTGTTCCAGTAGAAGAGTCTCGTTATAAAGCGTTCGAGAGAATTGTGCGCAAGGACCGATCCTTGGAATCCTCGATGCGAAATCTGTCGCGTTGTCTTAGCTCTCAATCATTCAAAAGGAAGGACGGGCCCACGCGTCGGGCTGAACGAGCGCGTTAATAGCGCGAAGAGCGCAATGCGTGTCGCACAATGCAACGGCGTGACGCGTCGTCGGGGTAGAAGGGGGTTGAAATGTGAATTCGAAGTTCGGTTCACGGCGCCTGCCTCTACGTTTCCCTACCCCTAGTGCGTCATTTCGATGCCATATGGGACGAATGGTGGATGCCCAAGTTTCCGACAATACCCACTCTCTTTCCTCTATTACTCCGTTTCAATCGACCACCGCCAAACCCGGTCACCCTCTCCACCCAATCCTTTTTTTACTCGGAATTTATTGCGTAGTCTTCTCCTTTTGTAGCTCGAGGATGCGTAGAAGAAGGATCGATGCTTGGAATATCTTGCAACGCGACGATATTTTCCTTTCTATTTCTTTCTCTCGGCGTGCATTTTTCATTGAACGACACCACGATGACAGCTTCGGTTTACGTTTGATCGTGGCCGAGATTCATGGCAAGCCGTCTGGTAATAAAATTCATTTGATTTATTAAATTGTTTCTGCCAGAGATTTGTCGTCTGTTAGTGGTTCGAAATATAACTTCGTCTTTCGCCGCGCAACGGAATAAGATTCGAAATAAAAGCAACGAATGGTAATGCTTCGATTAAATACTTTTCGATGAAAATACCGATATTGGTACCAACTATTTCGAGCAAAGATACGAGAAAATTGTCCCGTTCTCGACGGATGTACCATCGACGTCATTATGTAACGTCAGCGACGACGTTAACGGAATTTTCATGCGAATTATGGAATTAGTGGCGATACAGTGCGGAATAACAGATACGTTTAAGATTAGACTAAGTTATCGAGGTATTTCAACGTGGATTTTACTCTGAAGTATCGTTCGAAACATCCCCTAAAGTGGCGAACGATTTTCTCCCCTTCGTAGACGATTCCAGGCCAGATACGACTCAATCCGTACAAATTTTGCCCACCAGAAATCCCTGCCTATTTATTAGAAGAATAAAATGAAAAGCCAGGGAAACTGTTGAGCGAAGAGTCGACGGGACAGACAGGGGAATAGCGGAAAAATGTTTAGCCTCGCTTAGCGTGGAACATCGCTGCAAGCCACACCGAAGACGTATCCCCTACAAAAAGTGACGCCTGCCGTGACTGATTTTATTAAAAATTCATGTGTCTGAGAACTGCTATCTGAATCGTGCTTCTTGTAGTCAGGTTTATGCTGTCAACCCTCTTCTGACGTATGACGCCAGCGGGAGCTTGATTTGTTCGGTTGACGATGTTGACTGTGCACCGAGGAAAAGGGTATAAGGGTATCGACGTTGACGACGTGGCGTCGAGAGGAAGAGGACGGAAACGCCGCCGTCGCCGCGAACAGGGAAAGGACAGCGACTGGCTAACTTCCTGTACATAAGACCGCCCTACGCGTCCCTTTCGATTACCGGTTAACTCTCGTTGGGGCTATCAAAATTTTACCCTTTCGCAGAGAGACGATGTCTGTCTGTTTGGAACAAGTCTACGACGACGGCAACGAGGTTCGGGCACAAAGACCGGGCACGCCTGTATGCTGCAGTCTCATTTAAATAACAGATAATTGCCAGTCCTGTTAATTGAAGCGCCGCGGGGAGGATCGTCGTCAGGGCTAGAGAAGACTTAGCCAAGATTTCGCACGGTACCACCCTCTCACTTCTGCTTTGCTTCCGCTTTGCTTCCGCTTTCCTTCGCTCATCGGCGCTGTCTCTTTCGCCGCGCGAGAGTTAATGCGGGACTCGATTTCCCGTGTACCGGAGCTGCTGTAACAAATAAATCGCTTTTGTCAGTCGCACTCCATCCTCCCTCTTTCTCTCTCTTCGTCTCGGAGCTTTACCCCGTTTTGTTCCCCTGTCCCTGACTGTTAGCGACGTTCGTCGATGGAGCGGTAAAAAGTTGAGTCGGCGCGCTGGAAATCACGACGCAGTTAATCCGGCTAATGGCGACGGGGTTCGCAGGGCGAGATATTCGTTGCGCAGAAATTGGAAACGTATCATTATCTTAGAATTCCTCGCGGCGCCCCTCCGCGCCGCCCTTCCCAGCCGCCCAGCAGCCCTTGTTTCGACGACGTTCTATCTGGCTACGCTGAAGAACAAAACGGAGGGAGGATCTCGTTTAAATAACGGATAATTGGAAGTCTCCTTAATTGAAGCTGCGCAACGAGCGCGGAACAGTTAGCCGCGTTTCTCGCGAGACGCCCGTTCCGTTTCTACTGCACTCCCAAGACGAATCTTGCTATTAACGTCAACCGCAAATCGTGGTGGAAAGTGGGACCAACACAACCCGTTACATCGTTTAACAAAAGAAACCTCACAGTTTGCGTCGTATTCTTTTCATAGTTGTGTGCGAGCGTTTTGTTTCTCGAGACCGAAGAACAGGAAATCGCTTTCGGCTTAATCCGATCGCAACTCTTTTCCAATTCCTTTACAAACGTCACGGAAGTATACGATACTTATATGTAGAAACCTTTCATGAGAAAGAAACATACCAATACTGTATACTAATTTTGTATTGAATATAAGTTTGCGATGAATATCTTGTTGCTTTTATATATATTTTTAGATCGGCTTCAAGTTTTACCAACATAATCACGATAGTCCATATGATACATACAACACACATATATATAACAATTTTCTACGATAACTGTTCAAATACTTTCCCGAAGAACAAACGTAGCGAAACTGTCAAATGAAAACTCTTGAAAGATTTTATTAGTCGAAGAAGAGACTCGATAACGGGACATGACGCAGCCTTCTCATCTGCGGGATGTGCAACGAAAATGGAGCACATCGTCGGGCAAAAAGCCGCGCCAGGACGAAGCGATAGATGCCCGGAGGAATTGTAAAATATGGTTTACGACGATGCTGCAATGCAGGTCTTGGAGGATTCAGCATTTCTTCTTCACTCGACCGATCGATAGGTCGGATCGACAGACGGTAGTAGTCTCGACTCTCTGAGGAAACGAGGATTTCAGAACGTGCTAGTGCCATGCCAGAGAGAAGAAGCTGGTGACGCTGGTGGGTCCCGTGGCACAGGACGAAATTCAAAATCTCCTCGGGCAGATTGCCTCGGGCCGCCAAGTTCTCTTTAACTCCCCGCCGCACAAAGAACCGCGTTTGCCCGGCGAAAATGTCGCGATGAAAAGTCGCGAAAACGTCTCGAATCAACGTGTCGCGCGGGCCAATCGACGCGCAACCAGCTTCTGCTTCCTCCGGGCGTTCCGGGATCATCAGAGCGCTTCAACTACTCGATTCCCACTGCGCCTCGAGTGATTTTTAGCAGACGTTTCGTTGCGTTTATCGAAACTAACTGTTCGATCTGGTGACTGTTTGCGAGCTTATAACGTAAGTATCATTTTGCTTCAAATTATTAATACAATACAAAAACATTCGGGAGAAATAAGCTCGCGTACGAACAACGTTGCCGAGAATATCACATTGTATCGAGAATTGTACGCTTGTGACTTTAAGCTAGAAGAGAGCTGTCAATAATTGAGACTATCGGGACTTTGAGCTTATCGATTTCTAAGAATTTTTTTTTTTTTTAAATAAAGACCGATCTCGAATGGGACTAAAAGAGAGTTCATGGTATTATAAAACTACCATTATTATCGATATTCTTGTTGAATCATGAAAGATAAAGTATATTAAATCGCGTAACTGGTTATTCGCCGAATGTACGCAGTTATGACGCCATGTATACGACAGCTTAATTTGGAAACGAACGAGGTGCTTCTTGCAGGAAGCGCGAGGTTGTCGGCGCATATCAACCCCCCAATTTCGCGTTTCATCCGTCACGGTCAATGGCTGCCAGTGCCGTATCGTCGGGCCTCGCGAGAGTGGCCCTGACAGTGACATGTGGCCAGGAGAAAAACAGAAAATTCACGTGAAAATTCCCCGATTCCTCTGATCGCCGTATACAGAGAGGCAATCACTCCGTGCCGGATGAAATTGGCATTTCGATTGGACAAGACAAAAATTGCAGTACGATCGGCCGACGGAGCGACGTACGACCGTTAAATCGCAGTACTATCGCGTCAGTCGGCGACAACATCGATGCGATCGTTTCCAATGATAAGTCACGGTGAATCGTCGAACAATGTCGCCAAAATGCGAAGGAATTAGCGATAAAGTTGCGAGAATTACGTCACATTTCGGGTCAACGATATTCGTCGATCGATTTTTTAAAGACTGAACACCGATCGTATATTCCGAGAAATCTTCATAAAATGCAATTGATCCATTTAGATTGCAGGATTTCCTAATAGATCGACTATGATCGTTGGATAATTCCTGCTGCACGTTCGTTCAGAATTGGATCAACGCGCGTTCTGTTTCCTTCAGGATTTATATCTCATGGTTGGACACGTCCTTGTGTATTTTAAATGGGGCAAGTAGCATACGTAATACGTGTAGCAGATATCGTGTCTACTACGGATACTATCGTTGGTAGACAATCGTAAGACGACTATTTTGTGCACTCTCTCTAAAGGCGAGCAACATTTTATGTACCATAGAAGAAACTATAATTCACAGACATCTGAAGCAGCACTCGCATATTACGATACAAATTGCATACATTTCCCTGAACAATATCACTCGCCGTATACCAAAAATCTAACCCTCCAACAATTTCCGCGTACTATAAACCTCACGTTCTCGATCTGGAATAAGACCGACAAAGGAGCAAGATCTTAAAACTTCGTCTTTCCTAATCTTACCATCTGCATCGCGTCCGCGGCTCGTACTCGCGGTTCCCTTCGAGTTTCCTGGACCAGAGGCAACCGTAAACCACACCGCCCTGCCATGAAGCACATCCGTAGCTATCGTTTATGCTTCTATGAAGTCCGTCGATTACCAAGGTGTGGTTCGTGCGAGTTGTTTCTCGGCACGGGGTATGCGGCTTTTATAATAAGGCACGCACACTCGTAACCGCGTAGGGCGCATTTACACGGATAATGCAATAATGTCTATGCGAGCCTTCACGCTTCTAAGCACCCGTACAAAAGCCACGTACTTGCGTAGCTATGGCTCCACGTCCCTTCATCGCGATCATCTCTGCTCAGGCATCTCGCTCCTTCTGCGCTTTTGCTCGTTCTCATCGTCGGACGCTCGGAGACGGTGCGTTTCACAGCGCCGCCATATGCCGCGCATGCCGATATGCCCATTAGCCCGCGATTTCTGCGAGATCTCATATTGATATACGTCTAATAGATACCGTCCGCTACCGCGCTCGTCTCGCGCTCGCGCGTGATGCAGGCAAATTGCCGAGCAGCACCGTTTTCTCCTCTTCTGCCTTTTGCCAGCGTGATGAAAGCGCGAACAAACGAGATTAAGGGTGCGATGAAACTTTTTCTATTTTCCATGAATGGCTTCAAAGGTGTTCCTCTTTCGCAATGTGATTGTTCGAGTATGAGAAGTCGAAGATTTTTGGAGAAACACTGATTTAAGTATAACAAGGTAGGATTGTCCTTAAGCTTGAACGTTTTAAAATTTAGTTTCCAACTTTGTATAAAATAATCGAACTTATCGTACGATATATAGTTAGCTTGTGATGTGATAACGGAAGATGGTGAAAGTATCGTGCACCATAGGATCAGTGGAGGAAAATATAAAAATGAGAAAATAACTTGAAACACCGACGAGATATTAGATAAAAACTGATACAATAAACAACGGAGTAGCTTCCAGAAATAAAGTAATGTAGCGTGAAATTCACGATATATTTCGTTGTTTATCTTAGAACCATTCGGATAATTTTTAAGCGACTTGCAACTGCAATCAAGTGGAATTATTCGTAAACACATTTGATAAATTATAAAGAAGATCGCGCAACTCGACTCGAATATCTTTTTATTTCAAATAACCTCGGCTTATCCTATTTGAAGGTTGAAATTTGTCAAGGTTTTTAACTTGTCCGTATGTGTCGTGTTTCGCGGAGGAAGCGTGTTTAAACGTAGCTCTCGGAAGAGGAAAAAAGGATGATTCCATCGGATCTTTCATTTGCCGGATGACTGCACTGCCAATTGAGCTATCCAGACTACCGACGGATTCTTCTCCTCGGGTGTTCGAAAATCGCTTCTGCCTACGACTCTCCAAAACTATCGATTCTCCTTTTCATTTCTCGATCGCTGTAAATGGCCTCTTCGTACGTTAACTGGCTGCAACAGTCGACTGACACGATCGAAGAAAATCGTTATCGCAGAGGTGATATATATTTCAGAGTGTTTCGTTGCGGTGTTTCGAAAATTCCTTCCCAGAAACGAAAAACTTCGGTCCGCTTAGCAGCGATGCACGCTATAAATCTCGTTCGACTCGACCGGGTAAAATTGCACGCTTTACATCTCGCCACGGGTAAGTGGAAATTGGTTCTTCCATTCCAACATCCTTGAAACTACCAACTTTAATCTCACGCCAAAATCGATGTGGCCTTTGCCATCTCCCGATCGCAAGGGAACGGCGGCGGTGTTCGGAGAGAAGAGAGAAGAGAGAGAGAGAGATGAAGAGACGAGAGGAAAGGGGAGGAGCTACATTGATTTACTTCACGAGCGACAGGTTTATTACTTGGATGTGTACAAACGCACCTGCATGAATAAAATCCGGATCGTACTCGACTCGTCGGGGATTGATTCGAATTCTCGCGGAGAAATCAAGCGTTCGGAACGGAAAACGGGGGAATGTATAACATTCCGAGATCTCGAGATTGGATTCTTCTTCGTGCGTTCTCCTTTTATCCCCGGAACCGGGTACAAATTCACTCAAAAGTCACCGCCCGTTTACGGAGGAAAACGTTGATTATTGCAAACGCTCGCTGAAATCTTGCTTCTTCCCGCGAGAAGTCTCTTTTTCCTCTTTCTGCGTTACTCCAAGAGACAAACGCGGTATTCCGAAAATGCAGCGTCTAGTTGCTTCTGTTATTCTTTTATGGTGATAAACGAGAACAACGAGGAATGCAGATTAATCCGAGGTAGTTGCAGCAAGTTACAAGGCCAGTCTCTATTTTTTACCTCGAGTGAACCACGTAGCTCCGAACGAGGTACATAGCGATAAAAGGTGTTTTATATGGGCCAAGTCGAAGACGATGGAAAGCACGCGCGTCACGCTCGCCAACCCCAATAATCGTTGCTCAGCCGCCGCCTCCGTAGTCGCGCATTATCTTTCCCCGGGAGCTGCCGATTGCAACCGGAGCCCACGCGATTCCAGTTTCCGCTAATTTCTTCGTTGTTACCGGAGACATCTTGCACAGAGATCCGTGTTACCTGGTCTTTAGTAAGCCGCCGCTAGGCCCCGTCCTTAATGGGGGGTCATAGATTATGGCAAATGAGGAAAGTTGGGCAGCAGCGTGCGCGCCACCAAGGGGCAAGAAAAAGGGCCATGTGGCGCCAGCTGCGAATCTGCAGCTTCCAACTTCATAACCGTGAGACGGGATGGGCCAAAGCTGGCCATGCACCCTGAAATTTCCAAGCTGCGAACCTGCCGTTTGCATCCGTTTATTCCCCCTCCCTTCCCCTTTCTATTCTTTCTTACTTCTTCGTCTACGTCAGTCGCGGAAGCCTCGCTCGAGTTTTCCTCGTTAATGCCGATCGATAAACGAATGCATAAAAGGATAACAAACGTCGAGATTATTGTATTATTAAAATGCACCGGCTACGAAGCTCGTTTGGCCGGATTCAATAAATAGGTCTACAGCAGCCTCGAGGGTGGAGGAAAGAAATCACGGATCCGCCTTTAAAAATCCGGGCATCCGGGTTAATCGCGTCTCGTTAAAAAGGAATCGATGTAACGTTGTCGGTTTTATCGACGATTCGAGGCCCGCCTCGCGGATCATTACACGCACATCGTTCGAGACGGTTCTCTACCCGAGTACGCGGCGACTGATTATCGTAAACGTCGGGACGGCTCTTCCGGGAAATCCCTAAAGTTATTACGCCCGCTGGACCGTGCGAGCACAGGAGGGCGGGCCTTCGACATTTCTTAGGAACGGTCAATCAATAATTGTCTGGTCTGGACCCACGTGTCCGTGTAAAGCGAACAGAGCGGGCAACACCTGGTCCTCGTACATCTTGGCGCATGTGCGACTCTTGAATATTTTCGTGCAATAACCAGCTACGAGTATCTTGTTGTTAATTAAAGTATCTCGTGTTACAACAATAAAGCTATAGTTGCAGACTTCTATGCCCTGCTTTAGATGCATAATACTAATGCAGTATACGTATGTATCGTGTGTGCAGACTCGTGTATTCCGGATCATTGAAACTAAAGCTCCAATCTGACGGCGTAAACTGATTCTTCAAAGAGTTCGTCTTAGTGGACGCAGAAGTGCCCTAAAGGAGCCGGAAAACTATTATTTAAACATAGACGGCTCCCTCGAGCGCATAACTCGCAGAGAACGTTACATTTTGCTAACACTCCCGAGACTTATCATCGTGCTCTAAACAGAGAAACGGACGATGGAGGGAGTTCGAGTGAAATTACTCAAAATTTTAATCAAGTATCCACTAACGTAGCCTCTCAATCCACGAATTGCTTATATACGACGGAACAAAAGTAATCTCCATTCTTATCTCGCTGAAGAGTACCACCTCGAAAGTAACCGTCCTCTTTACATCCTTTGCGATTCACTCCGCTTCCTGAATTTAGTAGGTTCAGCTCATTGAAGTTTATTGGCGAACTCGAAGCCGAGACCGAGATAGTCTACCGAGAAATGCCACAGGTCAAAGATCTACGTCTTTATCTGCCCCTTATAGAGATTCACGATTTTTTCCTTTTTTCCTAACGTTTCTTTTCTTTTCTTTTCTTTTTCTCTGTCCCAGCCTCCAGCTCGTGACCCACGTGTACCGTACGAGCGGAATAGCAACGCCATTTCTCCCCGTAGTTGAGGAGTTCGGCAGCTACATAATTAGGTTAACCCTTGTTGGTTTGTTGGCCCATCGCGTCGTGTCACGATAATACGGAGGTGTGGAAATTTCCAGGGACTAACGGACGTCGGGAGGAACGACGTTTCTCTCGGTTTCCCGCCGACGCACTTTTGCTCCAACAAACTTCGATAATGAACAAACGCTGACGAGACAGTTCCACTGGGTCGTTCTTAAAGAACAAAGTCGAGTCGATGAGAAACAGGATGTAGAATCGTACGATGTAAGAATTCGTCGTCCATTTTGATCGTCCAAGCGAGAATCGTAAGTGGAAGATCGTTGTTAATCTTCATGCAATCACGTTGCGTGTTTCGCGTGTAGCAAATACTCGCAGCCAATTATTCCAATATCCTTATTACAACGATTACCAGGAAATTAGTGGCGTAAATTAATTAACATGTAATACTATATAAATTGCTTCTTAATGGATCGATAACGTTTTCCTGTCGTCGAATTACGTCTCGAATAAATTATCAACGAACAGCAACGTGGAAAATAATTACCAAGGGAGAGTGTTCGACGCTCTCGGTTAATTTAACGCGAGAAACCAGTCCAACGTATATTTGGTGATAATTTCTCACCGATTTTATATCCGTGCCGTGACAATGAAGATCGCCTGGTGAAACATCCTTCGCTTCTTCGTGTTTCGCCTCTTTTTTCGTCGTACGACGAGACACATTAGCCTCGTAAATTGTTGCAGGTGGGCGTCCGAGATAGACTGTGGCTTGCAAATATCGTTCGGCGAGACGGGTAATTGAAAATTAGCAGAGCTAATAGCGGCGTCGGGCGAAGAACGAGGCCGGAGTGCTGTCATTTGTGCCAGAAAATCGAGTCGCCTGGCCAGAGTGCCTTTTAATGCAATTTTATGATCGAATCGAGGAACGAGGGTGGCGCAGCCTACATCGGCCACGATTTTCCTGCTCCTGCTCCTGCTCCTGCTCCACGTTACTCCATGACGACAGAAAGAGAAGAGACCTACGTGCGAATTATTCACGTTAGTTTTATCTTAATGGGTTATTTTATTCGAGGATGAATACGAACTAGAGCGAACTAGCTCGTAACATCGTTTTCCCAGAGAGCATTATCGCAACGGCTATAAATAACGAGCAAAACAAGTTAAGATATCTCCGTTACAGATATACTCGCGCGTAACTGACTCCATAGACTCGGTAAACACGAGCGTCTGAGTACACAAAACTTTGACCAGCGAGAATTAATTCTGGGGGTCTGAACGGCACCGTGAACTTTGACACACTCCTCGCCGTGAATATTCTAAATATTTGATCTCGAATGGGACAGCATAAAACAATCATCGTCGATCGCTGTCTGAGACGAAAACTGTAGCGTAAACTATGCGCTGTTAGTTCGTTCGAGAAACGATTAATCTTGGTCCGTTTCGCAACAGTGAGACGATAGTTAACGAAATATAGCAGCAATAGATGGAGCAAATAATAAGTTTCGTCGACGAAACTGAGAAAAGAATTCGCTTGTCCGGGCTATCGATTCGCGATGCCGCACGGCCAACTTCCGGCATCCGCGGTGTCTCCCGGACAAAGTGCCAATATCTTGAACGCGGAGAGCGGGCCTAACTTTCCAACTATTACAAAACTTTCGAACTAACCGGCGAAAGATTACCCGGGAATTAGTGATAATTTCGTGCTACTTCCTCGGCAAATTCCTCCGTCGCCGGTAACTACACCTAGTTACACACCACCGACACGAATCTCTGTTCTCTCTCCGTTCCTTTTTCCCTTCTCTTTCTTATCTCTTTCTCTCTCTCTCTCTCTCTCTCTCTCCCTCCCGTCGAAGCTTCGGAATCCGTTCGCGTCCCGAGGATCGGCGAACTTTTGCCCTTCGTTTTCGATACGATCGCTGGGACGCGACGCGATATGCCATCGGCTATTGACGATCGCGATTTAAGGAACGAAGAACATACAGAGACGGTAAGAGGCCGTGGAACGAACGATAAATGGATAGACTGAGAAAATGAGAGAAAACAAGAGAAAGAGAGAGAGAGAGAGAGAGAGAGAAGGGGGGAAAGAGAGAGGAAGAGTAAAACAGTCGCAAAACGGGTGAACTGCTAAAGAGAAGCGAGGAAAGAGAAGGAGAGAGAAAGTTCACTCGGCAATCTATTCCAATTTAACACTCGACTCCATGGCATTAAATAATCGCCCTCGCCTTCGGAGGAACTGGTCCCCATTCAATAATGGACTTTTATCCAACGAGCTTGTACTTAGCGCGAAACGGGCCCGGCTGGGTTGGGATATTACCCCCGGTAAGTCGGTGTTGTGACAGTAAAGAGCTTGAAATAAATCTTAGTTACAATCATTTCTTTTGCGGCCCGCGGCCCACGACGAACATAAATCAAATATCATCGTTCCGTGCGCTCTCCTTGCGCGCTTTCACGCGCTCTCTCGGTCCTTTCCCGCCCCTTTCTGTCGCTGTCTGCCGTCTCTTTCTCTTTTTGCCGCTCGGTCCCCCGGCTCATTGCACTTGCATTTACATTCAAGAACATCCGAACGGGTCTCCTCTCTCCTTTCTGATCTTCGTCGCACGTTCGCACGAGGTAACCGGCTGTCTATCTTCCTCTTTGGCGCGCCACGTCCCGAACCGACCTTGATCGATAAAAGAGGCGCGCGGGCGACCGGATAGAGGCTACCTCCTATCGATCTAGAAATTTATTTTCTCGAACCTCGCCCACCTCGTGGACGGACCAAGCGTTCGCGTGTTTGTGTGTACGTACGCGATCGTACCCTGTAACTCCGCAGAACGAACGCGTGATCAGCGACCAGCTGGAATGCGATTGTTATTTAGGAAAACATTTCGCGTCATTGATTTATCGGTCTGGTCGCATCCTGTCCTCTGCCTCAGCTTCGACTTACAATTAGTAGCCCGTGCTTCGCGTTTTTTGTCCTCCCCGTGCAACACAGATCAAAATGTAATTATATAGCATGCAAGGTTGCAGTAGCGTGGCGAAAAACACCGAGATGAGATTAGAAGTGGCGTTAAATCGAGCCTGCGAGCGACGATCGTTCGAAGCTTGGGTTAATCCAGAAGTAGTTGCGTTACGTGAGAATTTCTGCACGACCACGTTGCCACACTCCGCAAGCTTTTTTGCATAGACAGAAAAAGAGAAAAGGGGAATCGTGCGTTTTGTAATGCGAAAATCCTCTTGGCAACCCTCCTAGCAATGATCCAAGAACCAACGTAGACTTTACAGTTGCGTCGAGTTATTCGCGATTCTGTGGACGAAACGTCGATTCCGGTCACGTTCGGGATACCTTGGCTAAAAATCACGGCGACTATGTGGACACGGAACCTTTGTCGATGACGAGACAATTCGTTTGTCCCTGGAGATCGGTCTCGGTTGTAAATAAGAGCCGGTTGCTCGAATCGCATCGAAGGAAAGAACATCGCTCACACGCGAGGATCGCGGCCCTTTGCGCGCCTCCACGACGATGCAATAAATCCTCGTCGATGATCGAGGGATCCAGTTTATCGGCTCGCGCCCGTCCGAAGAGGTCACGATGCCGCATGCACCAGGACATTCATTACGGCGTGCTGCAAGTAAAGGGCCGGCGAACGCCAACGATTCGCTAGGGAATTTCCATCTCGGGACTAGATTGCGTTCGCCTGTGAACAAAGCGTTAACACAAGATCAATTTGTTTCGTGACACGTCCCTCAGCCTCTCTTCCTTTCACATCGAAACGACGTTTAAATGCTCCGTGAAAGGAGTATGGAATTCCGATCCGGCTGTGTTAATTTCGCCAATATCAACGGGATCATCGAAATTGTATGTGACATATGTAGAGAAGCTACTCGGAATTACGTCTCATTTAAGTGCCTAATTTATGGGTATGCAGGCTATCTTTGGGTGGCATTTAGTATTTGGTAAACCACGATACCAATGACCTCTAACGGTATCTAGGATCCTATTCGCGGAGAATATCTGCGAATTATCATCGAATGAATCCAGATCGTATGGCAACCTATGACCGATACACTATGTAACGTAAAACATTCTGCGGATTAATGCCGAAAGCATTGATCAAAACTGAAGGGTTGATCAAATTTTATAAGAAAATTTTCAAAGGTAATAAATTCTACGTTAGGCAGGATTGGCATTTTCTTAATTAAATTCGTCAGAAGAAAAAATCGCGTGTATTCGACTACGTAGAAACACGTTATGCTAATGGTCGATCGAACTCGATAGAACGAAATTCAATACACGCGACGAGATATCGATTCGTCGATGCCCGCGAACGAAATCCACTGGTCCAGTTGTTGGTTTTTGGTTCTTGGTTCGAGGATAAGCCTCTGGCTTACACAGTACACGTTCACCTGTTTTTTCTTCCTGCTTCTCTTTGCCTCTTTTCACCGAGGCGCACGAGCCGTGTCTCCATGGAGCCGGTCGCAAATTATTCGCCGCGTCCAAGTAAAAATTTAATAAGCAGCCTCCATGCTTCTCGTATCTCTGATCACGCCGCTTAAACATTCGCCTCCTTTACAAACTCCCCTTTCCTTCCGCTTCTTTTCTTCTGCGCCGTTTTTCTTCCCTTTCGCGCGAAACGCTATGGCGCGTGTACGAATCGCGAGAAAAAGGAGCCCGTGTAAAGTTATACGGGTGCATCCGGCTGCGAAAGTTTAATGGAAATCACCGGCGCCCGTGCACATACAAAGCGAATGTAGGACTGGGCAAGAACCAATATTTCAGCAGTCAAAAGATGGCAAACCGCGTGACAAGAAACGAACGAACGGCCAGCCTTTTTCTACCAAACGCTTAATTCAGGAGGATGGACGATTCGTCTCTTTTACAACCGCATTGGCTCGTTCCTTTATTCGTCTGCCGTTTTCTCAATCGTAACGATTATGCACGCCAATTATTCTCAATATCCGTAAACATCGTGAGAAGCTCGAAAAGGTATATGTATGTATACTTCGCCATGACAGGATAAAGTGAAATTAAAAGTTTCGTAAAGAGCTAAAATAAATATTGTACGTTGACAGGTCAGGGTCAGAGGCTGAGGTTTTCGGGGTGAGCCTAACTAATTATTTTACTTGGAAGCTCAAGGTCGAATCCACAGCTCCGTTGTTCTCAAGGGGAGACTAAACACAAATATTTAATCGTGAAAGTCGTCACGCTCTTTAATAAAGCTAAATAAGAATTTGGCTTTGGGAGAGCTTAATGCCGTAGAAAAAGTATATATTAAAACTCGTATAAGGTATACAACGTCGCACCGTTGACAAGAAGCGTATTTACTTTAAAGTTTCAAGTTTCCCCTGTGCGCAGCTGAATGTCGCGCTGTATTGTTGTACTAAGCAGCTTTTGTTCGAAGATCGTATCTTACGGATCATTTTTCACGTGTTACGCAGTTACATTTAATTATCTGCGCCTTTGGCCGTGTCCTTCGTAACGTACCAAGTTGCTTTCTCGTTACCGCCACAATCAGGCGATCGAGATACGTTCATTAGAGGTCAATAGCTCGTTCGGAACGCGTCATTCCTGCTGCCAGGTGGCTGTTACGATAATTAACGAAATAATAAACGACGCGTCGGTCTGTAGATCGGTGCAGAAGCACGAAGGAAAATGTAACGATGTAGCAATTTACTCGTTACATCGCCGCAGCCCCCACGTTCGTCGTGTTCGTGAACGGGGCGGCCCGTGCGTGTACGTGTCGTAATGGAGAGTACGTAATATCATAAGCCACAATCGACGTTAGAGGTTATACGGATAATACGTACGTATCCAGGGATCGCGATTTGCCGTACACGGCCGCCCGTACGGCATACATATTCGTGGTACAGCCTGTAAACCCTACGGGTCCCGGCTTTTACGTGTCCGGCATTTCTAAGAGCCGCTCGAACCGGTTACATTTCGAATTTCCAATCCCTCGAATGCATATACATCGCGCCGCGTTATTGCATCATTGTATCGAGCCGTATAAATCGACCTTCCATCGGGAAGCAATCGACGGCTCCTCTAGTTTCCTCGAATTACGAATTTCGTGAGATTCAGTCGAGTCTAGACAGCGTGTCGCGGCGAATCATCAACCGGTTTCCTTATAACAATACCGCGACAGTTTCATCGCTCTTGCAAACTTCTGCACGTCTGTGACGTTAAGACAAACTTCGCGTTAAATATTTGATGCACTTTATATTTCTCGTTATATAAAAAGGAGAGTAACCCGACGTTTTACAAAATAATCCTCTTAAACGAGTTACGGCACGGGATTAGTCGAAAGTAGGAGTTCCATGGCACAGAAACAGGCGCGTCGGAGTAGAAAATAAAATAACAGTTATCCGCTTTTTACTACTGTAAAATTTCGCGTAACAACGAGAGCGGCGAGGAAAGCAATCAAACAGGAGAGAACAAAGAACTTTGTACGTGTCGATTAGAAGCTTGACGCTAAGATTTACATCATGAGAAAGACAAAGACTAGTCGCAGCGCATTCGAAATCCCGGGCTTCGCGGACAAATTGGCCGGCTCTGTAATTTAAAAGACCATCAACGGCAAACTCTTGGATTTCGTTGGCCGCTGTTCTCTCCGGGACGATCGTGTGCCGGCAAATTGAAAATCTAATTTACCTCGACGGCGTAGCGAGGATTAAAGAAGAAAATAAAACGGGGGAGAACAAAAAAATTAGAAGAATAGAAGATAAACCGAGATTGCTGGATGGTTCGGGTACGTACGCCGTTTTACGGACATCGCAGAGAAGCTGATGAATGATGATATTTTCGCTACGTATCAGCAACACGTCCTATGGATTTAAATGGATCCTTGAAACTATTCGTAACCGTCCGTGTCCACGCCGGTGACGAAGGCTTGCGCGTCGTTCTCGCGCCATGGATGACAGACTAGGAAATTAGATCTTCTCAACCGCTGTCTAGAAATTACGAAATGTCGCGCGAGACAGCGCTCCCTCGTGTAACCGACCGTCTGATCCGACCGCTCTCGCGTTCCACGGGATGAATTATTCGACTTTTCGTCCCCCTACCCCTTCCCGCGTTATGCCATCGCCGAAGACAGTTTATGCAAATGTAACACGCGGTCGACGGACGAAACGTCGTTGCTTCTAATCTCGTGAAACGCCTACTATACAGAGAGATATGTCCATGCCTGGTGCGCGTAATTCGTGCGAAATCCAAGCGTTTCGGTAGAGGCAGGAAGTGGAGCGGCAACGGAATTACCGAAGAAATCAGAATTTCATGATAGATTTACCATAATGCCGGATCTGGAATGGAGTGGAATACGCGTTGCGCTATGACGTCGTGTTATCGTTTAAAAGAGAAACAAGATTTCGCTCCGTTTAAAATAATACAACGGTGCGACGACGTGATTGACAGGAAAGGCGAGATGACAAATGGACGTACTACCGTTCGCCGGTCTGACAGACGTCACGTCATAACGTGACCGATGAAAGTGGAAGCGAAGTCCTTGACCTCGCCACTCTCGTCAAAGTGTCCCGTTGGTCCTGGGTAAAAAAATTTAAAGCAATTTGTTAGCGTCATTGTTGGTATGTCGACGACGAAGCAGCCAACAGACATTAGTAACCTTTTCTTACCGCGACGCGAAAGAAATCGGAAATACAGGCGGGAACACCCTGCGGACATCCCACCGACTCGAGGACGAGTGTGTTTTATTCCGCGTACCGAGAAAGCTTACTTTCACGCGGCAAAAACGTGGAGCCAGACACAAATTAAACGGCTGTTAAGGTTCTGAGGTTATCCATCGTCGTGGCGAGTGAATCTAACGGAGAGATCGTGGGCGAAGGATAGAATAGGAAAAAAAAGCAACGGGGAAGGCTGGGAAGGGGGGGCGGGCGGGGGAGAGAAATAGGGAAAAAGGGGAGTCGTGGAAAAAGACTTGACGTGCAGTCTATTAGTGGACAGAGAGAGGCATGTGGCAAGATTGTCTTGCAGGGGTCTGGTATCGTTTAGAACGCACACACTTCGGTTTTCCCCATTTCTCTTCTTCCCCGGGACGTTTTCGCCAGAACGTTTCACTTCGTAGCCACACGGATAATTTTCTTTCTTTTCGGCGAACGAGCTGAGGCGAAGATAAAGAAACACTTACTTGGACGCGCTCGCTGATTTATCATTTGGTTCAACCTGTCACGGGGAACGTCGCGCGACAAAGGGAACAATTTTTAACTTTGTTTGCTCGACACTCAGACCTAAAAGTTCGAACGGACAGGTAGGAAGAAAGAAATCTGACGTCAATGTGGACAATGTCCTCCCGAAGGTTCTTTTATTAAAAACAATGATAAATATCGTTCCGCTCTTTTACGGATAATATTTGCCCGTTAAAAATAGATAGCTAATTGAGGGAGAGGGACACTCACGTTTCTTCATTATCGAACTCGTTTCGAGTGCCTAAGATAAACAAAGCCGGGAAAATTGGTCTAGGAAAACAAATTTCCTACTCGTAGTTATCTTTATTCGTAGGTGGCATCGTGGTTCCATTGCTTTCAAGAAAATGAATTCAGATATGAACGCGATGTAATCTATTTTTGATGCAACGAGGGGTCCCCGTCGGAAAGTTGCCCCGAGGTGGATAGGGGGTGGGAAAGGAGGGGGCGCAATTACCGGTGCTAATGTAGTTAAAAAGTGATTAGACCAACCCTTCCGTGCGCCAAATGTGCACTGCGGTATGAAATAGTCGCAGTTCCGATATTAACGTGTGGTCGGTCATAAATAATCGCCTGGTAATCTAAAAACGTTCTACCGGGTCAATAAATGTTACATATTTGATAGGCAATAAGAAATAAGGGGAAACAGAAGTGGAAGGAACGTGTTGTACCCAAATATCGGCGTCGAATCGTATGAATAAATTACATCAGAATTCCTTCTTGAGGATTATTACCATCATATAATTCACAATTCGACCATATTCTCGAGATTTCTCCCCAACTTCTTACGATCTCTTCATTGCCATCATTCTGTGGATATTTTACAAATTGATGGAGTCCACGCTGTGAAAATCGTGCTATTTCGTCTGAATTTTGTCGCGTAAATGGAACCGCGTCGCGACAACTGTGATTCGACCACCGGGGGGTGCCGGATAATGAGCTCGAAGGGATGAAACTTAAAATGGAAAAAATACAAACGACAAACAAATTACCTGCGAGAAAGTAATTCGGATGATGGCTTCTTTCGAAGATAGGTTCGACCTTCGGAAAGAAAATGGACGTTGAAATTGTTTTCCAACTGAAAAAAAAAAAAAGAAAAAAGAAAAATACCGTTGGCGTAGCTTGTCGAAGAAGAGAACAGAATATTTATTTATTCGAAAAGTTCGTTTAAGTTACGAAATGCATCTACGTTCAACTGCGTCATCACCGGTTTACGATGGTCATTTTAATTCGCTTCCTCCAGGATGAAAGTGTTCGGCGAGCGTTAATTTACGAACAACTCGCCAGAAGGCAGTATAAAACAATTAAAAAGAAATTTATTACGCTGTAAACTCTTGGCCGTAGACTGCATCTTTGCAACTTTCACGAGTTACCCGGTTTAATTATTTCGAAATCGCGTAATCCACGTGTTTCCGCGTTGCGCTTAAAGTGTGCGATATTTTACAATCCTTTAGAAAGCACATAACACCGTAGAATCGCTATTATCTCAATTACGAGTCCCCCACCATTGTGCGTATGTATATACGTATATACCGTTCGTGCGTTTTGCTCGATTCTTTGCACCCTGTAATTTTAGACACATTGTATCTTATTTCCATTTTAAAAAGGAGAACTAACACGATATCCCGACGAAGGAACGAGGATATTCAGACAAAGATACATTTGGATAATGGGATTTTTTTACGACAGAACTTGAACCGTAATTTTCACGCGGAACACCCAACAAGTCGGGGCGAACACGCCGAGAAACAGAAAGAACCACCCTCGAACCGTGTCACGCGCGTAACGACGTAAGAACGAGGGTGCGCCAACCCCTTCAATCGCCGAGAACAAACGAGGCGCACGCATAATTTTTATCATGCTTTCAGACTACGTGCCCTCGACCGCGCGGTTGCAATTTTCTAACATTTGGGCATTGCATAATGAAGACGAGCGTGTTTCGCGGGACCGAGCACAATGCTAGGAAGAAGCAAATGTACAAAAGGGCGTCTCGCCGCGTATTTCAACCTTTCTGCTAATGTTTCCTCGCGGCAGGTTACGTACGACGTACCTACGTTTCATCGCAATAGCGTAGAGATCTAATATTTTCACGTTTCTGTGTTTAGTTATTTATTCGAGAAACTGGCGAGCTCTCCAATTAATTTCGTTTACGCGTTTAAATTCGTCGGGACAACGATTCGAGGCTGATTTCGTTAACAGACAGGGGAAAACCACCGGTGGTTCAACCCTTTACTCGTCGCGACTTTTACGAGCTGGACGAAAAACAGGGACACCTTTACGATCGTGGCTGGTAACAGCAAGTTGCTCTCCAGCCACCCCTTGCAGAGTTTTAAGCGCGCCCATTAAACGAGATGTCCCCGCACGGACGGTATCTGCTTGCTGGGCGTTGTCGAAATTCTCGCGTCGCGAATTATTAAATAACGAGCGGCAAATTATCCGTCGACCACGGGCCGCGCTTATTTTTCCCCCCCTTTCCTTCTCGCGAGTCTGCCTTCCTTCCCACTAATGGTACTCGCGACTCGTTGCACGAAACAACGTCGTAGCTTCGCCGTGTTGGCGAGGAGTTTAATAGTCGTTGGTTCTTCACGCACTCACTGCTAAGTACATTCAGCGAAACGTTCAATGGGAATGCAGCACGCCATCGCGCCGATGGCGTATTCTTATTGCGTAGCTCGCACGGCGTGTTAAAATTCCGAATAACTCGTAAATCTGGTTTCTGCCGGCAAAATAACGTTGTTCGTTCTAAGAGGCTCTTTCTCTGTTTCAAACGAACCGTGTGTTGTAAATACGTAGAGAAAAATGACAGCGGGTAAAATGGTAGCGAGGTAGGTTGCGTTAAACACAGTCTCGAATCCTCGTTCTACGCCAATGCCGGTTAGTTCGACCCTTTCCATCGACAGGCCGACCTCTCTTCCTTCCAATTCACCTACTACCTTCTCTTTCCAGCCGTTCGTTCCTACGTGCCGCTACAATACGCGTGTACACGCACGCGTTCGCTCGCGCTGCCACTCGCACATACGTCCTCCTAATATCGTGTGCACGGACACGCGCAGCTGGTTTCGTGTGTTCGCTTCCAAGGGAAACCGAAGCACTACCCTTAATGACTCTGACGACAACCTACCGGCTCCGCACTTACTTCGCCTCCCTTTATTTATAGACGCGAAGGTGAGGCAGACAGAAGAGGCTGGGAGAATTGTCGGTGGTCGTAGGACGAACGACTCGGCAACGAGCTCTCCGGAGGAAAAGCACCTTCGAACCCGGGCGCGGTCACTCGTACGTGAAAATGAAAAATGTCCATCCCTTTGGGGATATCTGTCCACGGCACGCGACACCTGCCCCGATAGAATCGGCAATAAAGATTCGCCGGCTATTCGTCGACAGATATGGCCGTTGATAAAAGTGAACGGCTGACCGTATGCGATCGGTATGGTCGACGAGAGACCGTTTGATTCCACCCGATTTCGTCCATGTTTCACGCTACTGGATCTGACTCCATTCCGACTAGGCTATGTTAACGTCTCTTCCAATGACTCGTATCAACGATTCGTGGTACGCAGAACTTTCGAGTATTCGTTCTTTTTCCTTTTCTTTTTTTTTTTTTTTTTTTTTTCTTCAAATCTTCGTACAATCAAGTTAATTTCTAATTACGGAAAATAAATTTCAACGACGTAATAAACGTAGATATTAGATCCTCTAAAGCGATCACGATAGAGCGAGGGACACGTTTCCGTTTCCAGTGGCAGATATCCCGTAACGATTTCTTTACAACGGGAAATTGCTTTTTATTACCATTTGGTCAGCGTTAAAACGAAGAGGGATAGCCACCCCCCTGTTACTCCATCAAGAGAAACCCTCTCGAGTTTCACGATCTAATCGGTCTACATTCTTGTAATACAAGCGATAAGAGATAACGGTCACGTAGTTTCTACTGATCTCTCCGTCACTCTGTGATATCGGGAATGACGAAAGCCTCGTGTGTACCGCGGACGAAAGGAAAAGGGGGAGAACGAGACGGTGGCCGGTTAACGCTTTCGTGCGATGCACGACGACTTATCTTTTCATCGATTCCTTGTTAAATGTCAAGTCGTTTCGCTTTTACGAGTCGCGCTCGCTAATGAACATCACGTAACCGGCCGTGCCGAGTCGATACGCTGTTCGACGTCGACGTGTACCCTCCTCCGCGGCTGCACGCCACGTCATATTTTCGCTTGGACAGACCGAACGACACGATGATGGATAGACACCGCGATTTTTCCGGCTATTCGCTAAGGAAACCACTTATCCCTATGCGTTTCTCGGGTTTCCACTACACACGTGTTACGTAAACTCCAATATTAACGCACCGGTAAAGAATCACTCGGTTTTTATACGCGGCCTGACGAAATATATTCTGTCATAAATCTAATCGTTAATACAAAGTACAGAATCATCGATAGTGCGTGTAGTACAAGTAGAGATTACGGTGTAATAATTAATCATTTAATGGAGCAGTTGATTGGAGGACAGTTGCGACGCATATCCAGCAGACATAATGAAAATTAGGAGTGCTTCGACACGGTGTTCGTCAAGCACGAGAGCGTTACGACCGCTTCTGGATTACACGGACCGGAAGTGACCGTCTCAGTCGGTCCACCGGGAGAACAAGGCACCAGGAGTAAACTTAATTAATAGAATAAATTTCACTGGTACCGTAATCCCGCGTACATTTACCTTCTTGCGAGCGAAAGCAAGGGATGGGAAGGGTTGACGGTATGGAGGAAGGGGGTGTGACACGGAGCAAATGTGGAATTCCCGGGGTGATTTACGTAAGTGGCCGCGATCAAGACTAACGAGAGCTAATGTCAGATGCTTCTTGCACCGTGGCTCGGTCTCGACTATCACGACGAACAAAGAAGCTACCTTCGTCCCGGCTTTTTAATTACACCGGACCGCTTCCAGTAGAAATAGGTGACATCAATGGCTACTGAGGTCCCTGATATTTCCTCGATTAATTTGTCGCAATCTGCCGGCGCTCTAAACGTATTACCAAGCTCATCTTACGGTGTCCAATAAAATATCCTGTATAATCTGTGAATTGTACATTGAGAAATCTTAAAATACGACGAATCTAAAATCCCATGAAATACGGTTGCTGTAGCGTGTACCGTAACGCTAACGATACTCTACCGAATTTTGTTATTTTCTTGAGTTCTAATTTGGAGGAAATTATTGGTGAAAACGTATCCATATTTGAAGGGTTAAATTCCACTCCAAAATTTTGTCTTTTTTCTTTCTCCATTCGTTAGACTCAACCCTCTAAATTTACTAACTGTCGACAAACTACTGTACAAATACTGTGCAGAGATTTGCGAGGAAATAACGAACCAATGACTCGAAATTTACAATTCAGCTCTCTGAAACTCGTCATCTGATCCATAAACCAATCCGGAAGACAGAAAGCATCGTGGAGCGTTGTGGAAACGCGTTAGCGGGCGTCGTTAATCGTAACGAGCCGGTGTTCGACGACGAGCGTGTTTTCCATCGGGCGATAATCGAGCGCTAATTGGGTGGTGCGGGGCGAAAGAGCGGAGCGGAGGTTGCAGGAATTCGGCGCCAGCAAAATTTCCGAAAATTTATGGCGTCGTGTTCCCACGAATTTCGAGAGCCAGTCGAGAAACATCTTAACGAGGGGTCGGGCTATCGGCGGCCGGATATGCGTTCTACTTCCGGCGGGATGGGGTGAAACCGGTGCAGCCACGTTAGCCCGTAGAATTACTGCTCGACAATGATGCTCCTCCTCGTTGACGTTATACGGACCAAACTTTACCCAGCGCGGCGGCACACCTGCAATAACCATGGCATTCCCTTTAGTCATTGCGAGATGCACCGGAGCAACCGGTATACTTCGATAATTGGGCTTTGGCATACAAGATCCTTGCCAGAAAACAACGGACGACGACCATTTCCGCCACAAAATGTCCACACATTTGTACGTCGTCTCGCTGACAGTCTGAACTCTGGATACTTCGATCATTCAACGAACAGAGTAGTTCATTCGTGGCGCGAAGCGAACCAAGATACTGTAGTTTCCAACGTCCAACGAAACGTATATTTCGAGTAGAAAGGTCGATAGCGTAATAACGAAAAGCTTTGGTGAGCGACGACGACGAATCTAATTTTTAAGAAATATATTTATCGAGATAATTTGCGTTAAAGCGTGCTTTGTCTTTGATATTTTGGAACTGAGGTTAAGAAAAGCGATAAAGTTTCGACTTTGTCGGAGGAGTGGTTGGGAAGTCTCGTTGTAGCATCGGTTAACGAATAACGGCATGTTTGCGGAGTAGACAACATTTAAGAGCAAACAATCTTGTTATATAGGCCACCGAGTTGGCGGTATAAGTTTGGTTTATTGTGTAAGAAAAGGGCGAAGTTGGCCGAAGATTCGACGCTGCACGAATGTTCTATAGATCCAACTTGTTATTTTCGAAACTTCTTAGAGTATAGTTGTAATGTATCAGCTATGAAAACCTGTTCGTTATTTTTATGGGAAACAGCGTTGATCGCGCGTGCGAATTCTTCGTATCCGACCGCGGTATGTTAATCGCGAAATATAAAATTAAAATTGCCAGAAATCGATGGAAAAATAGCACGTACGGGGATTCCGCTGGAAATTGCCCGGCGAAACTGTCCGGAAAACGCATTTGTCATTATTCCAGGCCCGTTGCGGAGATCGTGTATTTTAAATAATGCGCGAGACGTGCATCGCATAATACCAGACGAAATTGCAACTGGAATTTTCACGCGTGTTCCCGCTACTGGTCAATAAAACACAATTACTCATTGCACGTAATTCCCGCGTACTCGTTAAACGCGTAACCGTTTTACAAACTATCGGCGTGTTCGTTTGATTTCGTAGACGTGACGCGAGGACGAGAAGAATAGGAGGGAAAAGAAAACACGCAGGAAAGTTTCACCAGCGAAAAATATACGGGCGAACGTCTGAACGAGAGGAACGAAAGAAGAAAATCGTTCGAGGCAGTTCGATCATGAATTTACCGAGAAATTTATTCCCGCCAGTTTCATCCGCCGCAACCGCGAAAAACCTTTAAACTTCTCGCTTCTCTTCGTTACACCCGCCATTTCTCATTTTCCATTGCAAACGTGTCTGCCGCAAATAGTTGCTGCATGATGAACTGTTGTTCGCGTTTCGCGTGCGATCGAAAGAAACGTTGAAGAACTACCATGGACCAATTAGCGTCAATCAGCTGCGAATAGAATTAAAATTACGCGAATATTGAACCGTCCTCCACGAATTCTCCGAGATGTTCCATTGTATCTACGCGGACAACGAGGCTGTTGAATGACCAGAATCGACGCGCGTTAGGCGACAAACCTCGATAGTTGCAACGGCAAATACCACGAGAGTACGTACATACGACACGAGACAGAGAGGGAGAGAGAATTATTGCGTCTGTGATAAACGGGCCGGCAGATTACGCGATTATGGAAGTAGGTCTTCTCTGCAGGTGCGGGACGAGGTTTCGCAAGGGTTGCAATCTCGGCGTGGAGGCAAAGTTAGAACCCTACGGACATCGAAAGCGCCGCGGCTAGCTAGTGCAACTCGTTAAAAAGGAACCTAAGGTCTAAAGGGCATTGCTAGGCTGCCTCGAGTGCCGAGTGATTTACGATCGAGCTTCCCGGGGGCAGGAAATTCGTTAGGGGAATCTCTGGATTCGAGATGGGCTCCCGCACGCACCGTGCACGCTGTTCAAGATAATGTTAACGAGTCCGTTGGATAAACGCGCGCTACTCCATGGTTCCTCCTTAATAACTCCATGTCGTGACTTCCTCGTTCGAGTGTCTGAATCTTCAACGCGGAGTACCCGACGAGCATCGTCTCGTCGATAAACCACTACGAATTCATCACGCGGTGCCGCGTTGTTCCACGGCAAAAACCCTGCTGATTCGCCAGAGTAATCCTGTCCCGAGGATGGAATTGAACGAACGAGGATGCGTAACGAGGAACGACGGTTTTCTCTCGCGCATCGTCTACACGACGATCTCGGAAACTGGGACGTACGTGGTTCTTTGGCGAGACGAGACTATGCATCTCTTATGGGACAAAGTCTATGCCGAACGAGATGGCGAAATGGAAAGGGAATAGGTTAGAGAAGCACCGAGGAGACGTCTCAGAGAATTCGGCGAAAAGATTGGAGACCTCAACGTCCGTTGATAAAAGATCGCAAGCAAACTGGATATCGCGATACAGCCGCGTAAGTGAAACTATTTTGGACAGTGTACGATATTTCTGTTTTTACGCGGACGTAGTCTTTCGAAACTGATTTTATCCACGCGCATTGCAAGCAGACCAGACGATGATTTATCGCTATCGGGCGTCGCGTTCCTTGTTACACGTACGCGATACTTTGTTACGATGGAAGAAAAATTAATGGATAAAGTCCGTTATTCTTTCCGTTTGATGATGCGCGAAGACACGCGAGGCACCTTGGCGAATGGAGGCTGCGGCTCGAAAGTGGACCGAGCAATTGTACGGCTTAGCGCGCACAACCAAACGAAGATTATTGGAGATTTATTATAGATTGCGCGATACCCTGTTGATCCCACTTATTGGATGATATTCAACCACGATATCTTCATGATTGGTAACCGTTTACGAATCCATTCCCGTTTCGAGCGTGAAACTTCGATTTTCTTATCCATAGAAAATTACCACGTATAGTGTCCTACTTAGGAAACTGGCATTTTTCCGTATACCTTCATTCCTGGTGGTAATGGAAAATTTGAAGCGATGGCAAACGTAAGATTCCTCTCGCTATTTCTAATTCCTACGGTTACAGCGTGCAGGAACGACAGATCGCCGAAGGTTCGCCGTAGAAATCGTTAATCTTCTAGCAGAATTGCCTCGTTCCTCGTTAGTTTTGCATCGGGCATCGGAATCCGCCTCTCGGTGCTTGCTCCTGGAACGCGCGCGTACACGGAATGCTTCCGTGAGCGCGGAGCTGCGAAGCGACAGAAAGAGATGGAAAGAGAGTAAAACGGTTGGCACGTCCGGCTTGACCGCGCGCGTCCCCCGGAGGACTTGAATTATTTCAATTCTAGCGAAATCGCAGTTTTAACGCGCGGCGCACGATGCACAGGGGAATACACGAGTCGCTGGTTGCCGAACGCCCCGGGGTACCTCGTGTAAAAGTCGACGCTAAACAGCCCCTTTTACCTGTGTGTTGCGCTCGCACGGGTTTTCGTCTTCCTACACGTTATACGGCCGCGAGTGATTAATAACATCTTAGCGCGCGTTAAACGTTCATGCTTCTTCAGATTAGCCCGGGCAAAAATTGCCAAGTTTGAATGGCCGCGCATGCTCGCGGCCACCAAACGAAATAAATCACTTTGGGAAAGGAAGGGCCCGGTGCGTTCCAGCGAGGGCGCTGGTTTCGTTCGTATCCTCCTTCTTTCCTCTCCCTCTTCTTCTTCGTCCTCTTCATCTCCTTCGTTTTCGTCTCCTTCCTCCCCGACCTCGTCCTTGTCCTCTTCTTTCTTTCTTTCTCTCTTCGTTCTTTTTTTTTCTTTTTTTTTTCTTACCAGCCGCGTGACCTGAGTTATGGCAAATAAAAGAACTCTGGCCAGAGGGCCGTCGCTCGAACATCGTACGCGCCCGTAAATATTACTTTTTGCTACGCACCCGCGACGTCCTCGAGAAAATCCGCCACTTAAACGGTCGTGGGGTAGCACGACCATGCGAAAAATTCTGCTCCGTGGACTCGTACCACGCGTTCCCTTTTCAGTCGTTTCTTGTACGAAGAAAGCGACACGCGGATGATTACACGGGTGAAAGTGTAGCCGGTGTAATGGGAAAAATCTGTCTTCCTACAAGAACCTCCTACTCGCGGTGTCGGCCGCCGTGATTCATAAGTTTGAAGTTAGTCGGTACGGTATAAGCTTCGGTTTATGGCTAAGTTTTCTTTACCTCGTTCCATTGCAAAGCGGTTCTATAGCCTTGCATAGAATTTTTGGCAGATTTTCTAAAGGCTATATTCACGAAGCACGAGTATCGAGCAACGTGATATAGAGTCCAGGGAATAACGTTTTATCGAGCTATTGCTCGAGTTTATTTATGCCCGACCGTTATAGGGGGGAAACGCGAATTGCTTATGAATCCATCTAATAAAACTTTGTGATATTCATAAAACGAGATAAGAGACTCTTTATGTGACGAGTACACAGGCAAATATCGTAACCCCTAGCCAGATGAATGAAATAACCTTTCACCTCTGTGGTCAGGAAAATTAACGATTTCGTTTTAATGCACACAGTTCGAACGGTTATATACGAGCCATTTTCCTTCCGACGATGAATCCAACCATGAACAAAATCAGCCAACCGACGCGCAAAAGGGAACCATGATAAAATAACGCGCGTTCGAGTGTAATGAAATTTGTAGATTCGACAGATCCGATTCGACGTGATTACTTATTAATAATCTGTAATTTCGTTCGATAAAAGTGGATCGTGTCGAAACGCGTAGGGACCCAGCCGAATCCATACGAACCATATAACAATATCGCGTTCGAATTGAAAATCATTACTTCGCTACGGTTATCAGCAGTTTCGAGCAAATTACGCTAAATCGTCGGCATGCATCGGATGATTTTAACGTCATTATCAAACGTGGAAATGCTTAGCGCACCAACGTACAGGGTGGGGGGGGGGCTAGCGACGGGATCGGTTCGAATTGCGTAATTAATTATTAGCCCCTGCTAACTTAATGCGAGCGGCAGCGTTGCATCGAAATTGCGAAATAAGTCATTAAGTCCGACAAAAGGGTGAATATTTCGAAAATATCGCGTATACCGAAAATATCCCTATACCGATGTACAGAATAAATCTTCGACGAGTGGATTCTTGCGACTTCCGGTATAAATACGATCGAATAACCGTTACGTTATATCCGCAAATGCATAGCTTAAAAGCTAATCGTTCGTACGAGAAATTTATCTACTCGTTGTTGCAATCGTCGATTTAACCATCACCGCTATCGTTAGATCGTAGATGATTCGCAATGGCGCGCGTCCAATTACTTCGCTTCGGAATATTTCACTTTAATTCGTATTTTATAAAACCATCGATATTATTTATCACGTAAGTGTACTATATCGTGTAGATGATTATAATTAAAACAGTACAATGGAAGGTAAGTAGATTTATACACGCGTAATTATGCCCGTTTCTCGATAAAAACCGGCGTTAATTACGTCAAGAATTAATAATTGTTTCGTTAATCGTGTTCAATAATTACAAAGTCAACAAACCTGAAACTCGTCGCCGATAATTCTCCAGGTTAAGCAATCTGGCTCGAACCTAATGTAAAATCTCGTCGTGAGTAACGATCCAACGACGGGAATTAACACTGACAAACGGAAGAAACTGTTCGAATAACTACCCCAATCGAAATGATGGAATAACTATCCCGATCGTGATCGTCGAATAACCAACACCTGCGACAGCAACCAACGACATCGATTCCACGACTGTCGTTTGTCAAAGTCGTCGGATGATTTACTGAAAAATCGATGGCTCCGAGTTATCACCGTGCCGCGATTTAAGTAACGTCAGGCGACAGTAGGAAATACGCGCGGAAGGCAACGGCGATAGTCGTAGAAACGCGAGTGTCCCGGTTATTGCCAAGCGCAGTTAGTTACTATAATACGGTCGTACGCTTATAAACGCAAGCTGTGACATCGAAATGGAGCGTACAGGGCATTCTTAGCGAGGATCGTTCGCCTCGTTGCTCGAGTTCGAGCTACGAGCCACGAGGTTACACTCGCGCCGTCTGGAAGCAATCCAAAAGTAAGTATTACAATTTATGAACGAGTTCAAGCGCGAGGGGTATCTCCCTCGAGGATCGTCCCGACTATCTTACGCGGCGCGTAAAGTCCGCATTGTCTGGGAACGAGCGGAACGAACGCGTGCGCGCATGGTGCCAGGAACGCGTCTTCCACGAACGTGTTCCCACTCGCCGAGTGGTTCTCTTTCTACGAATGTTCCATCTAGCTGAGAATGGAGATTCAAATACTCCGGCAATCGCGTACCTTATGGAAGATTTACGTAATTCGCTGATTATCAAGAAACAAACGAGCGGAAACTGATTCTTGAATTGGTCATAATGGCGATTGTGTTTGTTATTGGATATGTGAAACGATTGTTTCAACCAGCGTAGGATTAACTCTTTTTAGCCTTTTTCTTCTCCAAATACGAATTGTCCGCGGTTATTCGATTAATTCACCGTAGCCAGAGGAAAAACAATTTCGATAAACGGTTCAGAAGACGAATGTTCGATCGATGGAAAGTAATTGACGCCCATAAGCTCGAGATTAAGACACGCGTCGCTTATCGTGATCGGATATCATTCGAGTTATTATCTATCTATAAATGCATACGTTGCTGCGTTCTTTATCCCGAAGCCTACGCAATCCACCTGGTTGCCCAATGTCTTGACCATACAATTCTTTCAGAAAGAAAACTCTTCCAACCTCCGGCAATCGTTAATTCGCCATTCTGTCGAACGTTGAACAACTATCGTATATAACTG
The DNA here is from genome assembly GCF_014825855.1 of Bombus pyrosoma. Taxonomy (NCBI): domain Eukaryota; kingdom Metazoa; phylum Arthropoda; class Insecta; order Hymenoptera; family Apidae; genus Bombus; species Bombus pyrosoma. The sequence goes on along the minus strand of NC_057770.1, from coordinate 2,022,399 downwards.
GATCGTTTAAGTAGGTACATTTTGCAAACAACTTTACGTTCGAGAGTTGAGAGTCAACGATACGCAACGAACGATCGAATGTGCAACGCCGCGTTGTCGCGTTTCGCGGGGGCGGAATGCGTAATCCGGCCGTAGAAGGCTAGGCAAGATGCTTATGAAACGGAAGTCAGGCAAAACCGTGCGTCTAAGAATTATTGACGGCGTTTCTTTGCAAGTTTCTGCGGTGACGCGGCATCGAGAGTACGGACCAGTCACGCAAATACGAGAAGAGAGGCGAGGATCCTCCAGAAATCCGCATCGCGAGGTCTTAGCGGTTGAATAATGTAACGGGCATCGGGCTGAATGATTTAAAAGTAAAAGTCCTGAGCAACGTCACCGAAGAAGGGTAGAAAGCGGGCAGGGAGGGGGCAGCGAGCGCTGGTACCAGGGGCGAGAAACGAAAAGTTTTATGTTATTCCATGCTGTCGGGAGAAAGGACAGACCCTTTGGGGTGCGAGTAAGAGATTAACATGGAAAGTTCCAGCGTTGCTGAAGTTCGCATTGGGGAAGGGCAAATGAGCCGGCGTCATTCTTTCGCCTGAATGGAAATGGAAAAGCTCCCGGTGCCCGTGGATCGAGAGACAGTGTGTCAGCTTTATTTCCACCTCGAATTCTCAATGTTTTATGGTCCGTCAAAAATTTTTGGTCGCCGAACGCGAAGCTGCTTCTGCTGCCACCATCGACGGTGTAACGTGTCGCCGTGTTATCGCAAGCGCCAATTTCTCATTCGTGCATTCTACTGTCTGCTTTCAACGACGTAATAGAATATAAATCATACTAACCAGCTATTTCCGTCTCGGACGTTAATCAAGTGCTAGCTAACTTGGATTTCAAACACTTCTTGCTAAACCTATCTCTTTCCCTTCCTCCGTGCCTTTCCTTCTTTCCTTCTGTCCCTCTTAAAAAGCGACAGAATTAAAAGCATGATTTTCCTCGCGCCGCTCTGACAACCATGCAACACCTTGGTCAATAAATACACTTCGCTAAATCGTTTTGCAAACATTCTCAGCAGAACTGTCTGCCGCTGAATACGAGCGTTTCGACGATCGTGCATTGCCTGACCACGGTCAGCGGAAAAAAAAGGAGAACAATTGAATTGTCAACCGTGTCCTCAAGAATGTCGAGTGAAATGCTGGTGGTTGGAACTATTGTGATCGTAACGAACTATTCGCGTTAGAGAAATTATCCCTTTATCCCGACTGGCTGTCACTTCTGGGTCAGCATAGTGTATTACACTTTCCCATTGGACATTAATAACCCATAAATAGCGATCATATATACGCGGCGACCGTTGTAGGACCACCGATACCTAGCTCAGTGGATACACATGCACACGTGCACGTGTTGCAACGAAGAATTCATTTCACTGACTCGCTTAGGTATAAGGAATGGGGTCCCGACCTCACCGACCGTTTCACGCCTAACACGCCGCGACACAGATACGACCTTATAATAATAAACATGGCGATTGCTGTGTGCATTGCTTTCGCGGTAGTCACGAGGCCACTCCCAAAGTCGTTTGTCGATATCAGACTGTACCGTGTATAGATTAATGATCCGTCTGAATAATGCTATCCAGACAGGAAGATATTTCCGTAGATATCGGGTATAAAATTGGAATTGTAATAGAGTTAAGTAGTTCCAGAGGAATTATCTGATACTTTGCTAAATTAGGAGTCGCTCGAAGAGTACGAATAACGACGATCGCGATCTACCTCTTAGTTTTTAATTTCTAATCGAGCCACCTGAAATGACCTGTGCCAAGCAAACGAGTAAAAATAGCTATTTGTTATTCTATGTTTTGCTCGACATTCATCGTCGCGAAGGTGCATATTACACCAACAAATCTTCAACCCTTTACGTATTCGCGTGCATGTTGCAAGCCAAATGACCAGAAGCATAATAATCGTAAAGCATTGTAAATTTCATCCTTAAACCCGTAATAAAACTGTTTCTACCAGTCTCTCTGATAAAAGATACGAAAAGCGGTCGGTCTTATCTTGAAAATTTATTGCCGAGCATAAACCAAAATAATTAGTAAGAAATAAAATAAGGATCGACAATAGAGCAAGACTTACCCATCGACGTGCGATAGGTACGCACCATAAATCGCTACGATTTAGCCTTTACGGCAGCAAGGTTGCAAATTAGAATGCCTCTGGAAAGCAACGTTCTCTAGCCGAAGACACAGTGATATCTATCGACATTAATCAGACGCGCCGTTCTTTCCAATCCACTTCCACTCATTCTTTCCACCGGCTGTCTAATTTACGATGCAATGAAACACTATCTTATAGTCCCCGCGTTTCTATCGCTATATTATACTACACTAGTCAACGGATATGCTTTCACCGAGACTATTAAGCGTACTTTACTATCTACCGAGGGTTTTGTCCACGCACGATTATCTCTATTTGCAACGCTATACGATGCTCTAAATAGCTGTTTAAACGCGCCAAATCTACGCCAATTCCTATCTAACCTATTTCCTATTGCTTGATTTACAGTTAGTAATCGGAATGTCATTTACACGAAGAGAAATATTTAACGAAGAAAATTATTCAAATACGATAAAACGAAGGCAGAGATCTGTAATCTTTACCATAATGAAGAATATTGTTCGATAGTTAACAGGTTTCTCGTTATCGTAGACGATGATACTAACGGTGAACAATCTTACGCATCAAACAGTAAACGAAACTAAATCATGTACGATAGGACAGACATCGTTAACGATAACCAATCTCTTATACCGTTAATTTGTTTCAATGTTCGAAAGCAAACAGGTTTTCTTATTAAAGTTCCACTTTGCTCGCAGTTTTCTCGGACTAAGGATACACCATCGTCGCTTATCCCACTTCTTCTTCGAATGTTTTCTAACGAAGCTAATATACGATCGTCTACAAGGCCTACGACGTTATTTGTAACTTTCCTTCGAAGAACAAATCGATTTCAATCGGACAGATACGCTTTTACCCGTTTCTCGTGATGAATTTCGATATCTGGTCGATACGTTGATAATCTCGGTCCATAGATCGAACGAGCCGAGTGCATACGATCTCGTTGACGTTCGAACGACAGTGTTTCGCTAAATGGGTTAATGATCTTTAAATGGAGAACTGTGTCACGAACGTGGAAACGATGGCTGGGCCCGATATCACGATACACTCGCGATCTCGATTGTGGATCGACGACAAATACGTCTCACCGAACTTTCGATAGATTTTTATCGTGCCACATCGTTACGAGAGGTTCGATTAGACGTCGACGGATGGAATTCAATCGTGTGAGTCCAACTACAGCGACCGTACAGGGTAACTTTTTTTATTACAGAAGCCGGTCATGCGTGCGATACTGCGGGGCATACGTGCTCCATCGAAATGAGTTAAATATTGAAAGAACGTTCGCCAACGGGTTACGAAAAAAAAAAAAGAAAAAGAAAAAAGATCGCTCGTCGAAAGAAGTACAGGAGGGAAGACTAAATTACAGTTTATCGAACGTTTGTGACGTTCTACGATCCGAGCATGTGCGTAATCGGTTGCAAGTCGATCGATTAAATGTTAAAAATGTGAAGGGAAATAGACGGGAGGATATCCAAGTGAAAGGAGGAACGGCAATCCGTAAAAGTGAACAATTTAACAAGGATCGATAAGGAATTTGTAGGGAATGTTTGCACGTGCAATATTTACACACAGAATCCTAACTTAATGAGTTGTTTGTATTCATTATACTACGGCGTTATTTATTTCATACGTGCAGCGGACTGAATACAGCATCAAATAATTCATTCCCCGTAGGTAATTGTACGCAAGCAGCCGCACGTTGTTACACGATGAAATAATTCAACGGCAACGTAACGATGATAGTTAGATCGTTTCAAAGAAAAAAAATATCCGCGCGCAACGATTTACGCAGGAAAATGTAGGAAAAAAGAAGATCCGCTCGGATCGAAAGTACAGACGATCTTCGTGATACGAGCAGGATTTTTTTCCGGTAATCGCACCTCCTGAGAATCGTGCTGAGTTCACGGTTTCGTGAGGAAACGTCGTTCCCGCAGCAACGTATCTTTCGATTGCAACGAAACATAATTTTCGCCGGATGCATCGCGCGATACACAGCGGCGTGGCCACCGTTTTACCGTCCACAGTGTCGTAATCGCGTTTTCGCGTGTTACCCTAACGGATCTGCTCTTTTTTCGAGCGTGCACCTTCGACGATGCGCGCGATGATAGCACGAGGGCGTAGCGAGAAACGCGCGCCGCTTTCCCCAGGAAATTTTCAACTCGCGCGTAGAAACCGCAACCACCCAGAAGACGGCTCTCAGCCTTGGTTATCGCCTACCTACGAGTTATTCATTGTCGCTCTAGACAATAGAGATTACTTTATCTTTCGACGATGCGAGAGAGAGCCTCTTACGTCACGTACTTTCTCCGTAAACGACGCGTCGGAGGATCGAACCGGACCCGCGTTGGCCAATCGTAATTTATACTCCGTCGGAGTTACCTAATATGTAGACCGTTTCACGACTCGTCGATTGACCTTACGCCAACGATAGTTAAACGACTGTACACGATAGAGATCGTTTTCTCCCTTTTTACTGTATATGCAGGTGTGCATTGTATCGTAAACTTTGAATTAGAGATACGTAATAAAATAATGTCGACTCTGCGGTCAAATGGTGTTTTCTCTTTAAGTAGAAATAAATTCCTCGTCGAGTCATACGACAGATATTCCATTCGGCGCTTTGACACGCTAGCCATCTTGTTACCTTTTTTCCACCGCGCATTCCAAACGCCCATTCCCGGTACTAAGCGTACCAAAATTCAACCGCAAATAGCCGCCGCGTTCGATGAGTCGTATCCGACCAAGTTCGAGCATAAATCACGACCATAAATGCCAAAGTATGGAGACACCGCGCCGGTGTACCCAGGAAACGACGTTAGACGCGACAGCGTGGCGTTGGAGCGATTGGAAAACTCTTCTCGGGGAATTTTAAACGCCGCGTTACGCCGATGAAAGTGTGTCCCCTTAGGAAACTAGCGGGAATCGTGAAAATATGTGGAAAACGTCGGTACCCGTTTGGTTGGATGCCTGGACGGGAAGAAGTATCGTTTGAACTCAACGATGGAAAAGACGTTGGATAAAAAAGACAGGCTGTCGGACTTTCACGTGGTCACGGAACGTCGTACGTGGCTGGCTCAGAGACACAAACTGCTCGCGCATACGTATATGCATATGGCGAGTGCGTTTTCCCAGACACTCCTTGTTCACTTAGCCAAGATCTGATAGCGGCTAACTACAATCGGAGTTTTCTTCGATCGCCGCTATTATTTACTATATAACGTGTAGGCGAGTGTGCGCGCAACTCCGCATGCCGATTGTCGATGTGTGCCGAACAGATTAAACGGATATACAGGTAAGACACGGAGTACAGAATCGAACCGAGCGACCGTACAGCCTCACGAGGTCAGCATTACGACACGTTGGATCAACCGCATGCCTTTTCAGTTCTGTAAGGCTCGTTCATCTTGGAGGCCGGGTCCTGCCTCTCCAATCTCCGCGCGATTATGTATTACATTAATATGTAAGTCGAGCTTGCCCACGTACGTTTATTATATCCATTCGAATGTCGACTACGTCACCCTTAATACTCTCTGCTACCCGTCTTCCGACTTTCGACGGACAGCTCGCTGCCAAAAACGGAGCAAACGGCGCACCAGATGATCTTGGATTCCTGCGTGCTTCGCGCGTCTCCTTGATACGCGGTACACTGTATTGGTAAGATGTAGACGAAGACAGTTACAACCGTAGATAGCAGCATGTGAACCGTAACGTAGAACAATGGTCAATATATTCGAGGAAAAATGCTTTTCTAAAACTTGCGAGACTTTCTCTTGCAAACTTTACACCATCTTCGTATCAAGACAGTGAGAATATTTTCGTACGGACTCATGGACGATCTATCTTTCGAGTAACAGACCATACACTAAATAGCATCATCCAGTTGCTCGCATTATTTTCTCATTCTCAATTTCCCCGAAGTTACTCGCGCACGAATAAATCCGAGGTGCTAGGTAAGATTTACAACAGCGTAGGAGGCTAAGCGCAACTGGAGAGATCAGTTAGAAATTAAGACCAGAGAATATTCTCTCTGTCGTATAAAAATGTTCGATCGACGTACGTTCCCTGTGAGAGAATCGTACACTGTGAAATTAGTTTTCATTTATTCAATCAAAGGGTTGACGTAATCTTAAATTCAGTTTCTTTAAAACGACCGTAGGCGTTCAAAGACAAGTCGTTCTTCTACCACGTCGGGTCTGGTCTGTCTGCGTTATTAGCGAGCCTCGAATAAATTAAACATCGCAGCGCGACATTGTCTCTCGAAGGAGAAGAAAACGAAAGAAAGAAGAAAAATGAATTTTCGATCGCTTCACACGGCGGGATATTTATGAAACGAGTCGGCGTACACCGTCTCGACTCGGCTACGGCCTCGAAAAATATTTTTTAATTCGCAGAGCAGAAGATAGCACGAAATTATCGCAGACGTTAATCAGGATATTGTAAAACGAATTTCGAGCGGGGTAGTTTTTGTAGCAGCTGCGCGCGCCCGTTTCGGAACTGTTAATTATGCCATTTTTCCTGCGCTCGCCATAAATACAATACGGGACCAAAGCGATATGATGCATGGCGCGATACACATAAATATCAGCGGCGCAAAAGCGGCACTACAGCGCAAATATCAGCGGGCCTGTAACTCACGACCCGTTTAGTCGCGGCTAACAAATACTTTTTTCAGCTATCCACGATTACCAAGGCCGAGTATAAATAATTATCCACTCGACAGGCAATCGTTAACGAGACCTAATGGGGTAGAAAGTAGCGCGGTTATTATTTTCCTCTAAGCCGGCCGTTTCTTCAGCCTCCAATTATCCGATCTTTTAACGATACTTTGCGTTTACGATACCTATATAAGTATATATGAAACATTTGTCTGTCTCATGTGCGTACGCAATAAGACACGTTGAATACCGACGCCTGAATTAATGTGGCAATTTTCCATGCACGCGTCGTGAAACAACGAACCGATCGTCACCGGTTAAATCGATCCTCGATTACGTTTACAAATCGATGGAATCGATCAAATTGAAATGGTCCTTACGGTGACTGATAACTTCTCAAGCTCCCTGATGCTCTCCGCGTTGCACGCTCGTATGACTTTCGAGGTGAACTTGCCGCAATTACCACGATGAATAACGATTTTCGGCGTAGGCGTGCGTACGAACGCCACGAAACGTTGCTTGTAACCGATCACCAGATGAATGCAGGACGTCTGACCCGCGGCTACGAATCCAGGTATTTATAGGCGTGCTGGATCGCAGGTAGATTAAGTAGATAAAGGCCCGACGCGAACCGATTTCGATTGTCTCTGGTGGCCAGTACGCGGCCGTTGCCATTGCGTACGTTTGGTCATGGTATGCTAGTATGGTTTGTAGGTTGTTGAATGGTGTTGCAAGGCGTTGCACTTGCTGCCGCAACGAGCTTCTTGTCGTAATTTATGTAAGATGGGGCGTAGCTCGTGATATAACCAACGAGTGAAACAGTCTTTCGCGTGTCGAAAGTGTGGCATACCGATTTGTTTGCGAAAATATTGTACGCGAAGTTCGAACGATGCTATAAAAGATCGCGTAAATTTCCGCCACGTTTGTTGTTAGAGTTTCTCATAGCTCGCGTGTTAACAGAGTCACAGCGTGCAACAGCGTAAAATATTAACGCACGGAAGGGGTTCAAACGTTTTACAATAAAACGCAGGAACAATGAAATAATCGAGACATACGTTCATAGCGAGTATTGAAAGGCGCGCACGACGTGTATTAAGAAAGCAGGTCCAGTACGTAAAAGCCATTGTAAGACAAAATACGTATCGCGAAACACACGGAGGTCCGTGTATTTATGATCGTGGCACGGCGGCGCACCAAGTGACACACGTTTACAAACCAACTGACGATTTGCAGCGTGTACGCTACCCACGCTGTCTACGGGGCCGCATCGAATATCTATTGTCACGCCATATGTAACCGGTTACGTAGGACTTTGCTCGTTTGATTTTGCTTCTACTCGCGTTACCTACGCGGGCGCGACGAAAAACTCCATCCGAACACCGGGCAAGGAACACAACTTGCATACGAAACAACGAAGCCCGACGGCGTATTTAAACAGGAATCTCATTGAACCGATTTCGCGTCGAACTTGCTATTCCCAGCAGGACAAAAAACTTCACGTTCCGAAGCGTTTCCTTTATTAAATTTTTCCTATTCAAATGAAATTATTTTAAATGCAAACCACCGGCGTGGCCGATTATAAACCGCGGCGAAGATTGTTCAGTTCCACGAAAAGCGGGATTTCGCGCAGAAATGAAACTCTGGGTATCGATTTGGAAAACGATCATTCCCGAGCCACGTTTTACATGTAAATTAACGTAAAACGGAAGCTTTAAAGAGGCGTACGTATGGGCCAATTTGCCGGCAAATTCGACGGCTTCCGCGAAGAAACGGCCGAATTGCCCAGTGTAACGTATTTACTGTTTCACCTCGCTGTAAATCAACGACCATTACGATGTCATTACATCGTGTTACGCGTGTTTATTCCCCGAACGAGTCTCGCGTACAGCCGCGTACGTATACGGAGACTCGTGTGAAAAGCTCAGGATAACGCCCACGCGATGTTCGCTCTACGGTAGGTATTGTACTTCGTTTTGCGTTGCTTTCGTGCATCGCCTTCACTGTCCGAGAACCAGTCGAGGACTTCATTCCAGATGTACTTCGCGTATTCATCAAATTGACGACTGGTGACTTCGCGAGACAAATACGCCTGGAATGACATCGTGTACGCGGCAAAGCTTCCCTAACTGGTCACGGTTCGCTGCGTTATCTCGTCAATTATCAAGGGAAATATATTTCTAGGGAATTTCAAATATCTCTCTTCTTTATCGAAATATTTGTGGCATGCCAGAGCAGCATTACGGCCTTACTTTACGAAATCAATTACGAGGAGTGGCGAAAAGAGAGATAACTGGTTAATGAACCAAGATTCGCGCGTATCTATTACTTGGAATTAACGAGGAAAATTAATGGATGAATAAAATTCCAACACAGAGTTGTTGTCCTTCTTTCTTTCTTTTTTCTTTTTATTTTTTTCGAGGACAAATATCAAAATTGAAATTTCCCAAAATGCATCGATTACATTTTCCATTTCGTTTCCAACTTCACGCTGACGACGATCGAACGACGCGGAAACGGCAATGCTCTCGCAGCCGACGGAGAACTCGTACCACGTTCGACGTAAACCAGTTCATTTTCTGAATTAAGATAGCTGAACGGTCGGCCCATTCTCGGCTGATAGCCGAGAAGTGGTAGCGGTTTAACAGCATCGATCGGGATAGCGGTACCCGGATCGATTTTACCCGTGGTTGTTTAACAAAACTACAACCACTCCGTTCCACGTGCAACGGTGATTTATGGTAATTCATCGTGATTGTAGGAAATGAGGGAACGCGGACGGCCTGGCGCGCACCGTCTTACATGTATACGCATGGATACGTTGTCGGGTCCGGAGGGAACCGCGCGAAGAACAGGCCCAAGTAATAGAAAGATAAAGAGGAGAAAAAGATACATAACACCGAGCAGATGGGAGATAGGAAAAATACGAGACGCAATTGGCATTCTGTGCCGCGGTGAACAGCACCCACTCGACTCGTGTAACAGGTATACCAAGGTACTAACGTAATTACCGCGTACGTACAAGCCAGGCCGGCGTATACGTTCTCATAGAAACCGTGCGCGCGCCATGCCTAATCCAATTAAATAGCCAATCAGATAGCTGATACGGCGCGGTTAATTAACGGCACATTCTTATGCATGTAGCCGGCAATCTCGTTAGGTCATATAGACTACGTAGCGTAGGTATATATGGATAGCTGTTTCGAATCTACTTATCATTATACAAGGTATGCCAACAACAATGGTGTCCCATTCGGCTATTGAAGGAACGCGTGAAACGTTTAAACTTCGGTGTATTCGAAGGTGAATATCCAGCACGATAAAGTACCGGGGTTCGCTGGATCTGTTCACGGACGAACGCGAGATCCGTTTTCAGAGTAAGCTCATAAATATGCAGTTTGTTATTCCGCGGGCCGCGGTGCGCGTGCCCCTCCGATTTTTTCCACCGCGCCCCCCTTTTCTTCGACGCGTTGCGCGAGAGGCGATTGAAAATTCATATGGCTCGAATCTTCAGATGGTCCGAAGACGCCAACCGAAGCGATGTTTATCTTAAACGGATATATCGAAGAAGACTCGAGTCACGTTGCTCGGCGAAGAATAATATTTGATCGTGTTTCTTAGGCGTTTTTTGCTTGTAGCTTATTTCATAACTTTTTGTCATTCTTCCAGTGGTAATTTGAAGAGGCCGAACATCCTGACAAGTTCAACCCTTTCGATTGGAATCGATACAACGCGAAGTAAGCATTCCATGGCAATTCTTAGGATCCTGTAAATCTCAATTTACCGAATACAAAAAGTTCGACGATTCAAACTTCTATAGAGCGGAGAACCGATACAGCATAGATACACGCGTGGATGTCGTACGAGGCTATCCATTTCACCATTTCGCGGCTAAACGCTTCCACTTTTCTCTAAACATTATCGAAGGTTGATCGAGCTAGCTGTTTCGATGCCAAGGGGCGGTATCTGCAAGAAGCTTTCCACGGGCAATAAATTACTAGAGTCGGGCATCGATAGGAAAGATCGGGCCACGTGAACCGGTGAAATCACGGGGCTCGAATCGACAGGGTCGGCTGGTAAAAGATCGACGCGCGGTGGCGACCGCTCGGCTCGAACTAATTATCCGTCCGTAAATGGAATAGAAACGTTACCAAGCGCGTACATAGTCGGCGTGCGGGTTGCAGCTGAAACGAGGACGAGACCGAGCTGGCGCGGCACAAAGTTCATGTGAAAGGGGAACCAATGAGCATGAAATATATGGCGAATATACACTCGTCGGCGGAACACGTCGACGCGACCGCACGCTTAGAGGATATACACGCTGAAGGATACGATCGTCGTACGGCTCTCGTAGTCTTAAAGGAGAACAGAAAACAGTCGAATCGCCTGCAGGCTCGCGAATCTAATAGCCGTCGAGTGTGTCGAACGTCCAAGATTTACCGTGTTCCCGGTTCACCGTTAATCTCACCGCGAAAGACCGATACGCGAAATTTTCTATGTCTCGACCACCCATCCCTGTAGATTGTTGGTATATCGATTAAACGCATATGTTGATGCATTTATTTTATATACGCAGCTGGTTTTCGTGCGCCGCGTTTCGAAACTTTCTACGGGTGTCATCTACGATGACGATTTCGAGGATGTTGGAGCAAAGAGTGGAGATGGAGGAATGTTCTTCGTAACGTGGTACGATCACCTTCTCGTTGGTCGTAGAATATGACAGCGATGAAAATCGTTAAGGATGATTGCGTTATCAAATGGCTGGATAATTGTGGAAAATAAAGCGCGTCTACTCGATCGACAATTCTTAGAATGAAGCGTAGAAGAAGACGGATAATGTGGCACCATTCGCGTGCACGAATTTCAATCGGATAATTGCGAGAGAGTGGGGACACTCTTTGGTCGGGCTGCAAAGCTGGAGAGCGTAACGCGTGAACGATTCAGCGAAAAACCGAAACAATTTAATGCGGGGGAAGGATCGACAAATTGCTCTTCTTTCGCGATTAAACGGTGCACTTGCATTCCCCTCGAGTATAATCGAGGTTCCTGTTTGGAAAAAAGGCTACTTCGACTTGGCTGGCTGTACCCGCGTGTTTTCGTGCCAGCTCGTCGCCGTGCAATGGAAAAAACCAATTTCCCCTGTGGCGAACGGATGGCTGGAAGTTGCCGTGAGAGGAACAGGGGGAACCGACTGGGGAAAAAAGAGAAGAACGAAACCAGGAAAGAGGGGAAAAAGAAGGAAATTAACGTGCGATTTCCTAGACTCTCTGACCGAGCGTGCCAAAGGGAGCAAACATACCCCAATTTAACACTTTGACTGCGACGCGTTGAGAACGAAACGACGCGACGGAGAAAAAACGACAGCGTGCCGTGTAAACTCGCGCACACGAGAGCGTTGGTTCGAGCACGCGTGACGCGACGAAATGTTTCGCGCGAGGAAAATCAAATATCATTGAACGCGAAAAAGCCGAATCTCGTGGCCAGACTCTGGCTTACGTTGGATGAGCAGCCGTAAGCGATTTCCTGACATTCACGAAGCCCTGACGGAGATATACGGAGATATGATTGTACGAAAACTATGACACGGTAACTTTATACCTCTAGTAGAGTCGTACAAATTCTCCCATTTCTTCGTTTCTTCTTCCTTTATTCAGCTAATTACTTCAAATGGAACTCGAAGATCGTCACACGCTGCTCTTGCTCGTTACGGGAGATCGTCGTATATAAAACGAGATTGACACGTCCAAGTTTCCTAGGGGAGGGTTTTGTCGTTGAAGAGCGTGTCGGCGGTGCCTTTCAATCTCTATCACGAAATGTATCGTGACAAATTGAATCGAAGGCGCTGCCAGAAGCCACGAGAGATATCGTTACGAGGTGAATCCGGGCGTTCGCCGCGAGAAGAAGTTTGCCCGTGGTAGAGACCTGCAGGCGGCAAAAGCGAAGGACACCCGTGAGGACGCGCAGGATATTCGCGCGACGGGGAGAAGGTGAGAGACGCGAAGTGAGAACGGGACGAAGGGTGAAAGAAAACCACGTGCAACAACGCCGGCGCAAAATGAGTGCCGACCGGTATATTAATTCTGCATTTAAAGCTGCGGTCAGGGCACGCCGGTCTCGGTGGTCGAGTGGTTACTACGAGTGTAGGTAGAGAACGCAACAATTCAGAGGGGTTCGCCGAGTGTAATGGCTGGTAATTAGAGTGGCATGATAGCAGGCTCCGCGAAACCAGTTATCTCGCTACGTGCATCGTGCATGCCCATACTGAAACCCTCTCCAGAACACAGAGAGCTCTCTCGCTCTCTTCTTCCTGCCTCTCGTCGTCGTCCTCGGCTGCTGCTGACCTCTCCCCGTCTCCTCGGATTCGTCCTTCTTTCCTTTGCACAGGCTGCCTCCTAACCACCGCCTCCGCTGCTCTCCTTCTTTCTTCTTTACCTCGCTATATGCCGCGCGTTCTTCCCGCGAACGCTTCTCGTGATCCACGTTACGGATTGACACGTCAGGGAAAATCCACGGGTAATCGTCGTTCGCCATCGCTTCTGGCCAAAGAAACGCGTTACTCGAAGCACGGGACGCGTGAAAGATAATAGGTCCGACGTGATTGAAGATGATGATAATTACGCGTAGGTTAATCGAATTTTTCCCGTGCGATAATGATCGGCAATTGGAGTCGCCGAGAAACGGCTGAAACCTGATGTGTCTCGCGTGTAATGTCGGCTCTTGGGCGTAGAACGTGGTGCTGTCCAAGGACGGTCGTCCCCGAGGAAGAAGTATCATAGCGATCGAGGAATGAAAAAAGAAAAAGGCAAACGGTGGTTCAGGCGAACACGTTTCAGAGGCTCGACTCGCTTCTTCGAGCTTTCTCGTGCGGCCGCTTTGAAAGATCGCGGTATTAAAGCGGACCTTCCCACCCTTATCTAAGTTATTGTAAGTTATTGTGGTAGTTGGTCGAAGGGGATGGAGCAAACTTGTACGTATATCGCGAAGATGGGCGAACGTATGCGAGTCTACGTCCACCGCTGGACCGAAAAGAAGTCCACGAACGCGACAACGTTTGGTCGTCGAGGATCCTCGTTCTCCTCTCCGGCGTTATCAGTGTGTCTTATGACGTGCATTAAAGGATTGAAAACGCCAAAGATTGTCAACGAGGCCCTTTATCTGTCCATTAGCCAAATAGCCTCGTGTGAATTTCACGCACCATTCAGCGTGTGATGGACTCCGTCGAGGAGCCTTTCGTTTCACGACAGACTGATCCCTCCTGTCCATAAATATGGAACGTTACTTCGTTCGGGGCTTTTCTTCCACGTCTATTCGCCGCTTCGTCGAATCGTCTGAAATCGTATTAACGGACGATGGATCAGACGTCTGGAATTAGTTTAATCGCGCGATCCATCGACGAGCGTGCGTAGATTGACCGTCTGCGAAATCCTCTGCGAAAGACTCGTTTCGACTACCAGAGAAGCGTAGCTGTAAATACACGCGTTTCGCGGTAAAACTCGAAGCTTATCACAAACGATACTCCTTTAAAATTCGATCATTGACGAAAAGCACGCGTGTATAGGTTGGCGTGGAAGAAGCATAGACGTATAGGAAGTAAAAAGTCTAAATAAATGCACGGCCGGGCACTAAGAAGGCGGTCGCCAGGCGTAAAAAGCAGCATGAAGAGAGATTCCTGCTGGCCGGGCAAATATATTCCTCCTTTCATGAAAAAGTGCCCATACGAGTGACAAAATGGACGAGAATCGTTCGCCCCATTCTCGTATAATATCCTTACGGTGAATGGGCGCCTTTATGGTCAGCGGCGAGGCACAAATGTACGTCTCAACTTTCCTTCGATTGTTCACGTCCCGTCTTCCTCTCCTGACGAAATGGTCCGCCGTTAAAAGTGCTGCATCCGCAGTAAGTGCACCGAGGGTGAAGAAAAAGGAGCGCTGCTAAAAGGAGAAAGAGTGGAGGAGTCGGAGAGAAAGAGCGAAAAGTGGCGAGTTCCTTTTTATTCCCTGGTATGGCCGAGGCGTTTCCTTCTCGCGGACGAAAACCGATTAAGCCCGGCTGTCCTGCGGCGAGGATGTACCGAAAATGAAATTGCTCTAGGAAGTGTCTGTATTATCTTTCGCGCGTACAGATCCCCTGGCAGTCGGTTTTTTTTCACGAATAAAAAGGATCCTCTCTCTCTCTCTACTTTCGTCCGAGTTCTCTCGTTGGCATCATCCTTCGTGCATCGTTACCGGTACGTATCGTAAGTAATACAACGTCCCTGGTAATTCTGCCGGTAAAGAAAGGTACGGAATCGCTCGTTGCGTGCCATCCTAGCATCCGCTTCGAGGAAACTCCAGAGCGTAGAATGTAGAGTTAAGAACGTTCCCCGTGGTTCCGTAGTGGGAAAAAACTATGTAATTCGTTATATAGTTGTACGGAGTGGCGAAGTAGATATCCGTGCCAACTCGCGAATAGTTTTCTCCAGTAAATAGCCGGTAGGATACAAATAGACAATCGGGTAACTTGACTCCAAGTCGCATTCCAGACATCCAGAGATAAAACCTCGAAATTTCTCCACGCTGTAGTGGAATTGTTCGATAATCTCGGATTCTGTACTTATAAAATGTCCTTGGCGTTAGAACATCGAGCGATTAAGGGACGTGGACGAGCTAATTTATCGAAAGAACGTAACGTCGTTGAAGGGTGATATTGTGGGTAGTGGTTATCAGGGCGAGCCACGCTAACCGACTCTAAATGATCTCTCCTATCGTGATTTACCAAGACCTCCTGGGACCGCGGACGCTTTAGGAGCTCGTCAAGTGACATTCTCGAGGCTGGAAATGCGGCTTCACGTACGTAGAATCTGTCCTTTACGTTCGCGGCTATTTTTAATAATTACGATTTTCCAGTCTTTAATTATTTCTATACCGCGTCCTTCGATACTTTAAACAATCGAGATTTTTTAATAAAAACGTACCGTATATTGTTGCAGGATCGTCGAAGGAAAAGTCGGATACAAAGCAATGTCAGCACGTAAGAAAGGAAAATTGCCGACCAAGGGAGATATTAAAAGAAGAGACCGACGCGTTTCTGTGCTCACGAGCCCCTCGACAGTTTCACTTTCCATCTCGCGTAATCTCTTTGCACGAGCACGTCTAAAGTTCAACAAGTCGGAACGTAAAGTCGTTACCGCTAATTTTTTCCACAGCCGAGGACAATCTGTATGTCTTTTACCTCCTTGGTAGCCACAATGGGAAATATAATTACGAAACACGATAATGATACGCGTGTCGACGTCGCCAACGACATTTTCACCGAACAAATTCTCATTTCCCTTCGCCGACGTGTCGACGATATCGACGAACGGTGTAAATCGTATTATACATTACCACGGCAGAAAAATCGTAGAAACGACGCTTGATCTTGCGCAACGCGTAAGTCGAATCTAGGCAAATATCGATGAGTATCGTGGATATAGCTCGAAGGCATCGAACTGCTACCGAATATCCGTACGAGAGAAGGCTGCCGCTATTCTTCCGCGTTTGTTTTGTAAATTGTTCGACTACGCGAAACAAGTGGCTCGTCTGAACTGAAAGTTCAAACCAGTAGAATCCGAGCATCGTGTTAAATAAGAGTCGATATCGAGTCGAGTTATTATCGTACTGTACAGTTTTATCAGTTTTTATTTAGGCACTTCGTGTTCAACGAATAAAAATATACCCTCAACTCGACGTTGCTACGACATCAGAAAATATCTTTGTATTTTTAAATTCTCTGCTGACCGGATCAAGCACAAATTCCTAATATTTGCGGCCATCGAAACGCGTGATGGATACTACCGACCACGATTATATAGCGATCTTTGGTAGTTAAAGCTTTAGTTCGCTTGAATCGCGTAGGATGCTCTTTAAGTTAATAAATGGTTTCGCTTTCTGTTCATCGCCGTTTGAATCGTTAAATTCGTGTTATGTTCCTGTGAGATCGTTCGTTATGATCTGTCACATTTTGACTTCTAAATATAACAGCCTGTCTATGAAACGTGTACCATCGCAAACGAATTTTCTTTCGTACTTGATCTTTTCTCGACGTTTTCTTCCTTCTTTTAAAGGTTAAACATTTTTTTGTCAAGTATCCGAGCTACGTAACGTACCGTATTCCAATAGGTTACTGCCGTTAATATAAAAAGTAAAAAATTAAGATATTCTATACGCTTGCCGGATCCGAGTAAAAGGAAGGAAGCTATCGCTTATCATAAAAAAATAAAGTTAATTAATTTTCAAATAAGAAGAGCATCGTTAATACAACCATGAATAATTCTCAATATCGACGACCATCGAGAGACAGATGAATCGTTCTTCGTCGTTTCGTTAAAGATTCAATCGACGGCGCAAGCATCGCGGAGACCGTTGTTCGCAGTTGGTTGGATTGGATTTCAACGGCGTCGCCCGGATGCTTCGTTGGAGCGCTTTTACAATGGAAAATAATTTATGCTTTTCGTTATCAGCCAAAGCAATCGCGTGAATGCGGACGAAGTGGGGAAACGAAGCCAGTCAGCAGTAGAGTAAATAAAAAAGCGTAGGAACGGAAAAAGAAAGGGCGGCAAGAGAGGGAGACGAGAGAAGGGGAAGAGTTGCGACGGCATGAAAAAGTGGAAAGTGCTCAGCTTTTACTCATTAGTCTTTGTACCTCTGGCAAGAATAACAAGTTCGAGTTAACCAGGCGTTTCTAAAGTCTTACGCAAATGAAGGAAAGAAATGAAAAAGGGAACGGGACAGCTTCTAGAAACGGAAAGTACAGCGCGGCCGGAGTACAGCTTAATCAGTCGTGCCTGTTCAAGATTTTCTTATTTCGTCTTCTCCTTGCGGAATACGGGATGAGATTTAAAAAAGGATGAACACGCTCCACCAATCTTTCGACGCACTCGGTTGCACTGCGAAACCTAGATCAGATCCGTGGCGTTCGGCCGAGCGCGAATAACACACATAATCGAACCTGATAATCGCGGATCCACGCTGTCGTTCGTCGATTAAGTTCTTCGGGAATTCTCTGAAAATGTCGAATAACTTTCGGTCGTGATTGGTCGTGAAACCATGTTCCTTGCTGGCAAATTGAAAAGAAAGAGCAGAAAGATTCCAGGTAAAAGTTGCACGGAATGTAAATTGTCGAATTTCATTTCTTCGTTGGATCCTACGACGGTCGAATAAAGAGGGTTAACTGAATAAAGAATGAAAAAAGGAAAAGATGGAAGAGAAAAGGAAGAAAAGGGCAGGAAGAAGTAGAAATATCTGGCAAAAGGCTCTGGTATCGCGAGACGCATAGAGTGGCGAAGAGCAACCGAATCTCGGATTCCTGGAAGGGACGGCATGTAAATGGAATTAAAGCTTTTTTTAAATATCGCATCGGGGCTCCCTCGCGACGTCCTCACTCGTAATTAGCATTATTATCTCGGGGCAACTGTCTGCGAAACGGACCATCCCAGCCAGAGAGTCCGAGAGCGCTGCGTGACTGGCACCAGCCGGTGGGAATTGAAAAAGGAGCAACCTTAATCGCACGTTCGCCGTTCCAACGGACGTCTCCGACTCGTGCGTACAGGTATTTAGTTAATTATAAACAGAGACAAGCGCGTAGAGCGTCCTATCATTGCCAATCTTTGATAGAGAAAGCGGGGAGAGGAGAGAATGAAAAAGGAAGCGCGGGATATACCTAGGGATTGAGAAGAAAAGCTTAATCTGAAATGACATTTTCTGCATAGAACTCTAAATTTCTCTAAAAATTGTACAATTGTAAATCCATTTGTATAATCCTGCTGTACTTTCTAGAGTATCAAAGTACAATTGAAGAAAAACGTACATGTACAGAGGATTTTCAAAGGGACAAAATTTAACGAGCGAAATCTTCAAAGTGGAGTCGTGGCCTAATAATAAATGTCTCGTTATTCAAATAAGCTTCTGTTCAAGTTGTTTATGTGCTTATGAATGCTTCAGAAAGGGAATCCTCGTTTATTTCGCTGGAGATTGTACGACAGCCGACGCATCAATTACTACGAGCTGGTTCCTAGCTTTTAGACATTTTCACAAAAGTCCTTAACGAACCCTCGTTAAAAAACCAAACCAAAACGATAGGGAAAGGGCAGAAGATAAGGGCAATATCGTAGAAAACTGAACTAGATATAAAGAATAACAGTGGAAAAGGGAGGCACAGCGCGAAATGTTAAAATTTTTTCGAGCGTTTTAAAACCGCGCGAAACAAAATTAGACACAGGGACGATGTATTCGACCATTTTAATTCGTCCCGTCCGGGACATTTCTTCATTTCAGAAAACAAAGCACCTCGACAGCGTGTCGTTAATGTAACGAAACTGCGCTGCCGCGAATAACGCCGCCAAAAATTGCGAACGCGAACGTTTATGTGCGAGTGCCGGCGCGGGACAAACTTACGCGGTCTGCCGGCCATTCAGACGGCCTTTTGAATAATAGAAAAATACAGACACGTTGCACCCCTGTAGTGCGAGCTAGATCGATTTGAAACCACCCTCGTTTATTTTTTAACGCCTCGCGATTCTACCTTTTTAAAAATAATCCCCATTTTTTCGTATTTCGCTGAGACAACGTTTAAATCACGTCCGACTGTACATAATTGCGAATCACGCGTTTTTACGAACCATCTTGTTTCGCTTTTACAGTTCACAGCTACTCGCTTTAAACAAAGAAAAACTGTGAACGGTACGTTGCAGCTTTCTTATACCTTTCTGCGATCTCGTAAAATTACATAACTGCGTATCAACGGTAACTAGCTAGAGCCTATGGAAACGCATAATTTCACGTCGATAGCTGTTGACGCGTTGATTGCATTACAAGTGCTGCATTAAGAATATTAAATGGAGAATGTTGGCGATATGCAAACTATCGATAAGTTACCGCGTCCGTTTCTACATTATCGCTAGCGATCCGATTGAAAAACGGTTCGATGAACGGCTCGACCAACAATGGAAACGTTAATTTACAACGAGCCGCTATCGCGATGGCCTCGAAAAATCGATGGTTCTGCCGAGTTGCGAAACAACCTCGGGCTAGAATGGCATAGGCGATAAAAAGATAAGCTTCTTTAAAACAATCTCGAATAACCCTGCTTATTCCGGCTAAATTCTAGTTCAAATTTGAAGATTCGCAGATTACGTGTTCAGGAAATCTATGAATTACCCCTTTCGTCTATCGGAAATTGATCTAATATTTGCACTTCATTCGGGATCGATTGAAAACGTGCACCTAATAGAGTGTTCGACGAAACGGGTTTATCTCGAATGTGCGATAACAAAGGGGCACGTAGGGAACAATACGCGCCAATGTAACGGGATGGGTAAATATTTGCGATTAGGCGAAACTTTCTCGAATGCCTATGATCGGTACCTAACCTAAGCGTTACGAGAACACGCGGACAAGCCAGCGCGGCAACTTTTCCCGGAAGAGCCCGATCATCCGTAATCACCGATGCAAATCTCACACCTTGCGAGCGGTACACGGCGAACAGTTCGTGCTACGGCGGGAGAAAGTAAGATTTTCGCAAAGAACCCGCATATTCGTACCGTCTGTCGATAGAAATCGCCGAGCTCGATTAGCAAAAATATCAGCCTCGCTCATATAGAAACAAGCTGATTCTCCGGTTGCCATTGCGCAAATCCCAACTGCAAGACGTGTGGGAGCCAATTACAACCTAAATACCCTCGGAGATCAGTTGGCTCGAACGAAACTTTGCATCGACTGATGAAAGTTTCGGTGAAGTGTTTCCAGTTTGAATGTGGATACATCAAAGCGGAGGATCGGTGAAACAGAAGTGGGAAATCGAAAGCGGAGGAGCATGATCGGTAATATGTCGGATATTAGTTTGGCATCAGAATCGCTTGTTCGATAAATAGTATCGAAAGCAACGAGATCTTTAGGAAAAATTTTGGCTCGATAGCATCTATGCTACGTAACACATCGAGGAAGAAGCGTGATATTTCGTATACTTGGTAAATAAATGTTAAGTCGAACGAGAACGATTCTAATATTTGACTCAACGAACCATCGTACGATACAACAGAGACATCGATAAGTGTTTCGGAATTTTTCTAGAGGCATGCAGTTGCTTACTGATTAAATATGACAATAATTAATCGGAAACATGATTTGATAGACAGGAGCGAAGGTACTTGCAATATTTATGCCATTAGATATAACGCTAACCGAATTCTAAAGTTAGGAAATATGAATCTGACCCAGCCGAGTTTCGTTGCAATTACAAAGATTTAATTGGGGGATCCGACGGTGCAGACGAATGCGTCGAACGCGTATCCTTCGGCAGTTTCCCGTTCAACAAGTGTACACATCGGAACGGAAGGGTGGCAGACGCCGGTCGACGTATTACACGCGCATTACCTGCCAATCAGTAATCGATTTGACTACCATGGTAACAGAGTACTCCTTTTTTTCTGCGGCCCGATATCGAAGAGAGGAAGAGAGACCAGGCCCGGCGATACACTCGATATTAACTCGATTCGCGCTCGCTGCGCCGTTCAACGACTAAACGAATTAACCACGGGAATCGCCGTTCGTAAACAGCTGCTGCTACAAGACCTTGGCGCCGGATAGATGCTGTTATAATTAGTAGGTAAAAAGGAAACGAGAATATAATGACGTTAATGCAACGATTGTAACAGTGTTACGATTATAGTATTGCGCTTCGTATAAGAATTGGAATTAAGTTGTAAGGCGAAATGGGAAACGTTTAAAGAGAAAATTTAGACAAATGGTTGCCGAGATTATGCGATTTGAAAGAATAGGTAAGATTTATACTTCTATTTGCATGGAAATTTTTCAATTTGTATCTTTGAATGCGAATCTATTGATTTTAGCGTTGGAATTTGAATTTCCGAATTTTAATGTTCGTACTTTTGCATTTGAATTTGAACATCTGATTTCGAATTTAATTATTCCAATTTAGTATAAATTCAAATCGGTAATTCGACGGAACTGGTTATTCTTTTTGGTCGAGAGATAAGTATCGTATTCTACGTGTTGTTTCACACTTGATAAAGATGTGAACACAGTTCGAATACTCTTGTAACCGTAAAAATGAAATCCTCGATGGCAAAGCGAAAAAAAAAGAAGGAGAAAAATAGAAGAGAGAAAGGCGATAGGGGAAATCGAAGAAATAAGGAGGCCACTGATATTCGCAACGGTATTTCGATGTCGACCATAACCGTTCAGCACGGTCGTTTGAATTCAGGATTGGCCTGTGACTTTCAGCCCGGCATAATTTTCTTGGACGAGACGCTACGGCGAGATCCCGGAAATGGACAATTGCGGCGAGCGTCGTGTTGTTCGCCGTGCCGAGGACATCGAATCAATTGCCCGGGGAAATTTAAATTTGAACGCGATTGCCTGTAGCAATCCTCGTGCACGGTTATTACATCTTTTCCGGCAAATCAGCGTGAGAGAAGAACGTTATAAGACAAATAAGAAGCGGAATTATGGAAAACTGCTAAACTTTCGTCTAACGTTAACATATTTCCACAACGAATTAAACGCTGTAACAAATAATTCTAACTTACAGGAGTTTCGTTTTAACGGGTCAAATATTTGTAACAAAATGTTTTTCCGCATCTTTTAATTCAAATAAAACAACGTAAACTGCTTAACATGCAACAACTTAATTCGATGACGTATTTCCTGCTACTAGTACCGCTTAGGTGCTTGCATATTTAAACGTCTAATTACAAGTGTTTGTCCCATGTATCACACTAACCGTTACAGACTTTGTCAAAACAAACAAGTCGAAGGATGAATTTTCATAGCAGCTGCTCGTGTGCACGTTGTCGAGTGCGGAGGAAGAAGAAAAACCGTGAGAGTGGAAAAGAACGTTGACAAGCTACGAGTCTGTGACGAGACGCATTAAAAGTGTTCGATCAAACAGTTATAATTAAAGAGCCGGAATCATCCGTCAAAGGAGCGTCGGCTAATCGCTCACGGGCATCGTGAAAGCGGCCGCTATTCGATTATGATTAAGCTAATTCGAGTTTGATCCGCGTCACGTGGAAATAATGGAGGTCTCGGTAATTACATATAAATCAAATTATACTTCGAGCCGACAGCTCCATTTGATAACTGGTGGCGTGCCATGTCAAGTGATCAAGTCAATTAGGATGCAGCCTATACGCAGTGAACATTTTATCGTGATCACCGTGCCTCGTTAAAACACGGTGTCACGAAAAAAGGAATTTTCCAACGGTGACGCATTTCAAGCCGAATTTTCATATTACAGTTGCTTTCTATTCGGAGATCGCTAATTTCTATCGACGCTAGAGAATTACCCAAAATGTCAGAGAGCCGAGGGTCGAAAATTTCTCAATAGATTTAATCAACGAGAAGTTTAAACGAAAAAAAAAAAGAAAATGCGAAAAATAGAAAATAATTGTTTTAATGGGAAATAAAAGAAAAAAAGTCTATGTATAGGAAGAGTTTACTTCAGCTTTTTCAGGTATCGTATAGCTATTCGTGGCAATTAGTTCTATTCACCGTTTCAAGTCTTCTATCCATACGCAACTCAAATATCGTTCCAACAAAAGTGCAACGCTTTCATTCGCAAGGTTTCCACGATAGAAAAGAGAATGCTAACTGGAACAAGTGCACCGCGACGCCTAACCGATAATTAACATACATTACCGCGGAAACGCGGGCCAACATCGATACTGGTCGCTGATACCGGGCAGTGATTGACGTATCCAGGCGAACAGCTAGCTGGCTGGCTGGAAGAGCCGGCGCATCTTCCCATGCGCCCTCGGTATCAGAGGCGTGCAACGAGGTACACGTAAAAGGCGGTAGTTTATATCGAACGGTTCCCTCTTATCGATGTCGGATCTGCGAAGCATTTAGAAAGAGATCTCGGGACCGATGCGACCAACGAAATCGTTCGTCGCCACAGGCGAATCCCGACCGACACTCGCGTTGCTCTTCCACGATTTCCTGACTGGCGCGTCTAATTGCAGACACAGAGCGGAGTTCAGCGAGGGAAACGCTCGCAGACGCTAGCGTAAACTCACGCACACGCGCGATGACGCGCGTATAGACGCGCGTGGTTTTACGTAGCTTACAAGAGAGAAGAGCTAGCGGCGGCCGTCTGCCCACGGGCTTCGGAGCATCTGCATTTAAAGACAATAAATTAGATCCATAGCGGCGGCAGCGGTGTAAAGCGGGCGTAATTTTGGTTTCCTGCCCGTCCATCTCACCCGTGTCACCCCACGGTAGGTTGCCTCTCACCCTGCCGGATAGCCCGAGTTCCTCTGGAAAGTGCGCCGTCCAGATACCAGAAGAGAAGAGAAGAGAAGAGAAGAGAAGAGAAGAGAAGAGAAGAGAAGAGAAGAGAAGAGAAGAGAAGAGAAACGAAGAGAGGAGAAGAGAAGAGAAACTGTTGATTTATCGTATCGTCTGTCAGAAGTGCCCGGGGCCGCGCGCCACGTATCCCCAGACGAAACATCCTGGATCTCGGGAAGATTCTCTGCGGGCACAGGTGTGTGGCCATTCGCGTGGACTGTAGGACTGTAATGGACGTCGGAAGTCCGTGTGCTATCGGCCGGGATCGGTTTCGAGGATGCTTAAGCGAGACCGTGAGCTGTGTTGTCTCTACCGTTGAAGAATGATCGAACACCGCCGGATCCAACTAGCGTCAATTCCCCATCGACCTCTTTCACTTCGCGCTAACCTATCTCCGACCGGATTCCACTTCTAATTTCCTTCGTCCAGTCGTTTTAACTGGGCAAGCACATACTCTCTCTCTCTCTCTCTCTCTTTCCCTCTCTGCGGTATGGTATACCTTGTGGCATTCTTTTGCTGAAACTTCCTCAATGAAATATACATACTTTTCGATATCGAACTTTCCCAGTTTTTCCTGCACCATCTTTTATTTTCAAAGTATACAATTTGAACCGTCGAGCGCACGTATATCT
This sequence comes from Bombus pyrosoma, assembly GCF_014825855.1. Taxonomy (NCBI): domain Eukaryota; kingdom Metazoa; phylum Arthropoda; class Insecta; order Hymenoptera; family Apidae; genus Bombus; species Bombus pyrosoma. The sequence continues at coordinate 1,997,629 of NC_057770.1, read as the reverse complement.
CGCTAAAAATTTCGCTCCTCCTCGCGGTAAATTATGCTTCCCATACAAGTTGAAGTTTCAAAGGAAGGAAATTGGAGTTTAATCGTCTTTGGTTTACGATCGTAGTTTTATGCAGAAGTTGACCGCGTACTTTCGGAATTCTCTCTGGAAAAATCTAGCGTAACGTCGGATACGTCGTGACGGGTTTCTCGAGCCGCGATGCACGGCTTAATTAAACGTATCCGTGTAAGACGATATCCGATCCTGGAACTCTTGGAACGCGGTTTCTCGCGTGAAAGCATGTTCTCTCGAATGGCGCAAGACCATCGTAAAAGTTATCGTACAATTATCGTACCGTACAGCCATCCTGGTGACGTTTATCGTTCGACCTCCCAACATTTTCATAATCTATTGCCGTTGTCCTGCTCGCCGTCCTTTTATTCTTGCACGTCCTTGCACAAATCATTCGGAAACCACGGCGATACGATTGCCTCATTTTCCTTCCATATTCCATCGTAGCGCGAAAAATTCAGAAAGTATATACCACGTGTTAATCCTTGTAACTTGTAACCTCCGTTCTCTCGCGTAATTCCCTTTATTTACAGATAGAATAGGATAGATAGGATAGAAAAACGTACTTCGAGGGAAAGTTGTTGTGGGAATGGGAATTTCGTGTGCGATTGTAAGTTTCAAATGCCAGAGACGCGTAGGAAGATTGATCGCTTGAGATTAGAGTTTGAGTAGATAGCCATTCGAGGTTTTCAGCGAACACGACCGAATGTACGATATCTTTGTGGCGTGCCTGAAGCGAGCGGAAGAAATGGTAAACTGGAAGAGGAAGAAACGGCAATTGTCCAATTGTGTTGCACCGCGTTAATTAAAATTTTATATTTTAGAATGCTTTCGATTCGCCTAATTATAGCTCCGTCTCATTTAAAATAGTCTCGCATCAGCCATTACCTTGCCAGCCTTACAAAGATACGTTAAAAATTTTTACGCTGGAATAATTTACAATGCCAGGATCAAACGCGACCGCCGAATGAATATGTATTATTAAATGAGTTTGCTGCAATTAATGATAAATAATGGAAGAGACCTTCGAGGGGGGAATAAAATGAAACGTGTCGCGTCTTACGACATAGTAAACCAGGGAGAGCAAGAAAAAGGGATCAACCGCAGCAGACAAGTCGAATTATAAATTCAACGAGAATCCACCCTTTCGGTGCGTCCGATTCGTTCCATGGTGGATAAAGAATTCATTGAGAGCGCCCCCTTGACCATTACAAACCTTCGTAATTACGTTTCGCAGTTTTATGTTCTGCTTTCGTCTGGATAGACGGATCCTTCCCGTTAACGTAAAGTCGTCTTGCTCGCGCGTTCCTCGATTTTATTGCGAAAACCAAGGACCAGAAGGTACGTGCGATCGAAAGAAATTCTGATTATCCTTACCTCGGTCGTAGACCGCTTCGTACGCCTCTTTATATCGTATATGCATAACCATGAGATCTACCGAACGTATATACTTGTCTGTTAATCGTGCAGAGCTATAGAAGAAGAACCGCATTCTCGAGTTACCCCCGTAATAAATTAGCGGTGAGACTAATTTAATGAAGGATAGATCGCCATTACTCAAGTAATTCAATCCCGGACTATCTCACGATTCCTTTCTTCTCGTGTAAACGGCCGGGGAATACGTACCGCAACGAATATTACTGTTAAGGTCCGGAGTTATGGGCGCGAGTGACGTTTATCTTGGTGGAAAATGCCTGGCAATCCGTGCTCCGGCTGGTCGTATTCGACGTGACCTGGCTCGATACGGTTCTCGCGGTGCAATTTGCAAGAGTCGTCGTCGGCGTGGCTCGTTTTCAACGGGCGTTAACGATCTTCGTTATCCGGGCCGCGCACGATCCTGCCGATCTCGTCAACGTCGTCATCGCGTTATTCATCGCGCGCGGTATCGTTATAATGCGTTAATTAGTAAGACGGCGAACAATGCGGAATACAGGGGAAAGGAAAAGTAGGCGGTAAGAGAGAGAGAGAGAGAGAGAGACAAACAGAGAAACAAGGAGAAAGAGAGAGGAGACACAAATTAATCGGTGGCCGTGTAAATTTAATTCAATTAATTAAGAAACCGGCACGCGCACCTTCGACCAACGGCTCGCTACTGAAAATATGTTAATTTAATTTTTAATTAGATCCGCGGAAAAATTTACACGCGGGGGGTCATCACGATAGATTCGAAATACGTATTTGAATTATTTTCTTTTTTTTTTTTTTTTTTGTTCATTCATATCGATGCTCGCGGCGTTAGGACTCTATTCGGATCTCGTCTTCGGGAATTTATCAAATATATTAAAATGCGGCGTATATGAAAATACGTATGGTATGAGAACGTGAAATTTTCGTAGTTTTTAATTAACTACGGCCACGGTGCGTTGGAACCGTTATTTTAATTGAATTTTTCGAAATTTCGTCGATCCCCTTCCCAACGTCGCTTGCTAATCCCCGTTTGGTTATCATTCAAATTGATTTACACGCCCGGCTCGTGCGCCAAATTCTCCGCTAAAAATCATTTTCATCGTCGGACGAAATTAATTCCGAACACGTTCATCGATTAATGAAAACGAAATCTGATCGCTTCGAGTAACAAGGATAATTTCAAGACGACCAGGCAAACTTCAGCTTTTATAATATGCCTTCGATCGTTGAAATTCGGTTGCTTTAGCCAGCAATTCTCCCCGGTTACGTTCCAACTTACCAAGTCGATAAATAATGTATCAGCGAGCGTGCAAAACTTTACCAACCTATGAATGAACGCGCGTCGTACGCATGGAAACGGGATAAACCCGTTGTGATGTAAAACAGCCCGGATGGATCGAGACAGAAAACAGAAACTCTTGGTCGCTTCTGAACTAGCTGGCTCGCGATTCAACCAGATTACAAACACGCTACTCGTACACGTACGCCTACGGTACAAAGGAATGAAAAAAAGAGGAACGAGACGAGACACGTGTCAATTAAATTGATCGTTTCAATTGGACGAGGAAACGAAGAACATCGCGGGAAAGAAACTACGCTCCTCTATCTTCGATCTTGGATTGCTCGTGGTGCAAAAAATATTTGAATAACGTCTCCGTTAAAACCGGCGAAAGGAATAATTAACGAATGGAGAAAAAGGGAACGGATAAATTTCCAAGGAAGATAAGCCCTCGCTTCACTTTGTCTTGGCCTTTTCTACTCTTAATAGAACGCTGCGGAAATCCATCGAAATCGATGCCTTCTCAACGAAAAGTTCATCGTTCACCGGACAAACCCCAACCCGTTACGATAATTACAGATCGATACCCAATGCTACCGGAGAAGAGCAATTTGGGGGTTCGTTCGGCGTTGTTCCAGCTCGTTCACCCTCGAATCATGAAACGTAACGAATACCTTCCAAATTAATACGCTCTTAATTCGTTACTCGAGCAAATTGCATACACTCGTGCTGAACAACGGAATATTCGAAAACGATCGAAAACGTCGGCACCCTGTGAGAGCGCAATCTAACTCGGCTAGCTAGAGATTCAGGCGAAAACGCGATGAGCAACCAGGCTTTCGGTGGAAACTTTAATAACAGGAATTCCGATACAGGCGCCCGTTGTCTCTTTTCCCTATCGAAATCACAGTACACGAGACGAGCGACAGACACGAGAATCGCGTTGGGTGCGACACGGCTTCACGGCTGCATGTAGGATATGACGCGAAACGGACGAGCAAAATATGCCGGATTAAAGCAGCTGCCGCTAGTGGAACGGGCAAAGTAGCTTCCTAGAAAGAAGCAGCCTGCCCGACGAAAGCCTGATAACACGCGACTCAAAGCCGCGACGCGACGCTTTTGTTCGTGAAAAACGGAAAACGTTGCCGGAGAAAGAGAGGCTGGGGGGGGGGCAAATTGCTTGCAGATACGCGAAATGAGGTAGAATAAATATGTCTCTTGGAAAAAAAAAAAAGAAAGAAACATTCTAATTACACATAGAATAATTCCTCTGGAATTCCGTATTAAAATATTTTAACTCGTTCCATTGTCTTCGATCGAGCCTCTCAAAATCTACATGTATTAACTTCGCTTCTGCGAATTTTTAACTTCACTGCCCGGAAACATAATCACCGTTTGCCTTCTCGAAAAATGTACATGCCATTTTAAAGAATAGAGCGTTTGAAATATCGTCGTTCTTTCTACTCTCTTTGATTTACAGAGCTGATCGGGTATCCGCGTAACTCGATTAATTACTTCGATAATTCTTTTCGACCCGATAACGCAATAATTGTTGCCATTTCTCTCTCTCGCCTGGATTAGCGATCGCTCGGATGGTTGATCGATCGCGCGTGCTGATGCGTGCTCGTTGCGTCGGAGACACGGTTTAATTCGTCTACGTGACTCGGTTAACGCGGCGTCAAGTCGACATCCACTAATCGGTTAATTAAATCTAGGAAATTAATATTCCGCCGATGCACGATGTACACGCCGCTGGCATACGAGGACACGCTCGTAAGAACGTCGCATGGCTGCTTTCGTAAATGCCACTCTTCTTAAAGGGACGGTTTCATCGAGACACCGTGATCTTTCAAGTTTCTCGGATTACCGACGCGTTCGTGTCGCGGGGCAACTTTCGCTCGCTTGGTAAAAGTCACGTGGAGAAAAATCGCGCGTTTATTGCGTAATTACCGAGGGAGAAGATACCTTCTCGCGTATACGCACGGTGTGAGGTACTCTAATAACATGGACGAGAGATTATGATCGTTCTAATGGATTACGGATGTTGTAATAAAAAAAAAAAAAGAAAAAAAGAAAAACGAGAAAACCTGAGTCTGTTTGAAATTCGTAGAATGAAATTACGGAAATTATATAAAAAAAGCAAGAGGGTAACACTTCGCGTAAGGAACAGGTGTGTATGTGTTGCAACGCGTTGCGAATGTATGGTTAAACTCGCATTTAATCTCCGCAACAGGAATTCGTTTAAGCAACCATTTTCCACAGGAACCTAACGTAATTGCTTTTTAAAACAACATCTCCGATTACGCTCGGTTATCCCGTATCGGATATCGGGTGTAGCACGGAAGGTCTGTGTATCCTAACAGAGGAAGAAAGAGAGAAGCAACGGGATTTAAGACGCAATAATTATTCTTGGCCTTTAACTTCCTAGTTTTATGAGAATAAGAGGAAAAAAAGAGAAGAAAAGAAAAAAGACAGCGGAGGCAGCGGTCGGCCTTTGCCGACAGAAATAATAATGGTCCCTAAAGGGGCTTCCTGTAAAATTTTCTTTGAGGACTTTTGACGGGTCGTGAATGCTCGAGGTGTTCCGCGTTACGGATTATGATGAATATGTCGTATCGTGTTACCCAGCCGATGCTTTTCTTTCCTTCTTCACCTCCCCCTCCCTTTTTTTCTGCTTTACCTCATCGCTTTTTTTCTACTTCTTCACCTTCCCTTCTCAGGCTTGTTCAAGCAACTCTTGTTCCACGATGTTCTTTCAAACGCGTGGATTGTCGAACTTGAGAGGATTCGCGTTTACTCTAAGCGTGTTTCCCAAGCGATTCGCCGGCAGCCTCGTCTGCCTGATTTTCTGAACGTGTAAAGAGAGAAAAAAAGAAACATAAGGAAGAAAAATCGAGAAATGAGACGAAGAAACGCGAAAAACGAAGCGGCTGAAAGGACGCTTTGCAAATTAATTTGCTGGAAATTGTCAATCGATCCCGGACGGTGTTCTCGTAGTCGAGCACGTTGTAAATAACTTTATCGAACACTTTCGTCACGATGAAATTTAATTATACCGTAATAGATTCGCGTCGGTATTATATTAAAACCCGTAATAAAGTATAATTAAGCCAGTCGAAATACGAAAACAAATTAATTGCCGCCGCTGAGACAGAATATCGGATCGTTAATTTCACACAAAGTGACAACGTCGATGAGTTTAATTCGTAGGACGTATATACAAAGGAGGCGGGTAGGAAAGGGGGATATCCAGTCGAACAAGGTGGACGGTATGTATTGTACCGTACGTGACGAATTTATTTAAACAGTACGAATCTCGCATTGTTTCGGTGTTCCGCGACAAGAATCGAACCGATATCGACATTCACGATAACTTTTCATATATTTCCGTAATTAACAGATGCTGTTGAAATAAAGTAAATAATGCATTTAAATGAACGGATAACAACGAAAAGCGTAACGCAGAGAGGATAGGAACGTAGGAATCTTTCGAATCTGTCGGGCAAATTCGATTCGTTTCGATACCAATAGGCGGAAAGTAAATGGAAACAATGGCTTTGTTAAAAAACCATTATATTCAACAGAATACGGGCTGGTTTTGTATTTTCTCCTCTCTCCTATCCTGCTTTTTTCTTGTTTTCCTGTTTTCTTTTTTTAATTGTTTTTATTTCCCAACGGCCAACAGAAGTTCGTATGAATATTTAAATTTTTCAAACGCGAAATCTTTAACGAATTCATGAGGGCGTTTACGGCCAACGCGGCGTTTAAAACGTAATGAAAGAGTAAGTGCTCATATACGAGTAGACGAAATACGAACATAAACCGCAGTGGCGCGGCTCGTGTGCGAACCAACTCTTCGTACGGAAGGTTCGTTTTTAATCTGGGCCAAACACACTGCACGCTATTTCGATGATGAAAATTGCTGCGGCTGCAATTTCAATCTTACAAATTTCTCTTCCTGTTGAAAATATTAAATTCATGCGTCTCGTCAACACAACATGCGATGCGCAACGAACGACGACGATCTGTTTGCTCGAAACGAGTACGAACCGTTGCTCCAAAGTTGCTTCGTTCTTTTTAAAACGAAACAAAATTTCAAATTGAAGCGCAAGCTTGTTGATTTTATGAGAATTAATCGTCCGTTTCTACGGACTCTGCCGTTTCCAAATTTCTGTACGATGCTCATTCATCCGGACATCGCACTGTCACGGTAAAAATTCACGTGGACGACGAGTGTCTGCGTACGTATTTATCCCAGAAATATAGAAAATGCAAAGCGATATCATTGTAGATTTAAATTATTATATCTATTTTATCGGCAAATACGTTATGTGTTATTTTACTTTAAACTCGTTTAATAAAAATCTGCCTGAAAAACATTCCTACGGTACTATTGCATCGCCTCATCCCAAATTCCCTGGTACACGCTGAAATTGATCGAACAGGATGGCTCGTGTAGCCGAGTTCCGTTCGATCAACGTCTCAGCCGGTCGTTCCAGCGAAAAAATTCCCACAAGCTAGGCCCTGATGGCACGAGGACTCCGGAGAACACGAGTCCGAACACCTCGTTCGCACATAGCTTTTATTTACTCGCGTGCGAGCGCGTATTATACGTGCACCGTGTAGACGTATCATTCGAAACTTTTAACACGTCGTGTCTTATCGAGCGGCGCCCTTCGATGAGCCTTAATACAACACGATAGCGCTATATATGGTTCAGTGAGTTCTTCATGCTCGAACGGTTCGGGACCTGTTCCTAACGTGTGGATCTCAGAACGGAAGCGTTCGCTACCAGTTCGTAGTAGCCGGGGACCTGTCCACCGACAAGTGTATCTCGCGAACAGATTGTATACCCGTCCTACGCGCCGCTCCCGTCTCTGCCTCGCAAACATCAACGCGTCACACAGCTGCCGCGCCGACCGCTCGATTCTGCGTACTTCCGCGACGATCCAACCGGAGAGCGAACCCCGTCAATCGTCCCGTGCCACGAGGCGAACACCTTTTATATGGCTACACATGCAAACCATGTTCCCACTCAAATGGAAAACGCTTGCACGCAGGTGCAAGACAATTTCGTAAATCGACAAGCGTGAACGAGGAAGGGAAGAAGCAGGTCTGTTGGGCTTGCCGAGGGTTTAGGTTTAACAACCGAACGAAATTCGCTGACATCGGGGAGAGAACGCGGTGAGTATCGATGGGCGGTTCTTCTCCGTACGAGGTCGTTCTTTCGTAAACGAGCACACTAACTCTAATAACAGGAAACTACGCGTTCTCCCAACAAGTTCTCTTCTTTTCCCCTGCGATTCGTTCTACTTTCCAGCCACGGCGTTTTTGATTGATACATCTACAGGCTCCAACCGGTATAGTTTAGACAGCCGGGTTATTTATCGCCGTGGCGAGACAGCGATTTAATCGAGTAGAAATTCGACGAGCAGAGTCGCGTTGCAAACTCGAAGAATTTTTCGTTCTATAGAGTACGAGTAAATTCGGGCGACGGTGATTCCGTGGTGTAGAAATTTTCATAATCGCGTCTCGTGGTTGCAAAGCGTAACAGAGACTTGGAAGGGAACGTTCGGGGGTTTCCTGGCTCGGCTATTTTCGATTAGCTCGTACGAGATAGCCAGTCCCAGAAGCGTCTCGATTTTCATCTCGAGTGGCGAGGAGAGGATTCCCGCTCGGGGAGATGGGAGATGTACAATTTCGTAGCCAACGCGGGTTATAGTCCATCCGGCACGTCCTCCAATTCCAATTGTAGAGATGTGCGTGGTCGGTTTACGCATCTCCAGCCAGATCATTCGGACTTAGCATATCAAAGCCCTTATCGACTTAGAGGCGGGGTGGCTCTCGAGTACGAGTAACCCTTGGTCCCGTCAGACCTCGCGGCCAACGGAACTCGATATCCCCTCCCCCTCCCCCCCTTTGGAAATGCCTCGGGAAATGCGAAATTCAGAAAATACATAGAGGCCTGGTGCGTTTGTAAGCCGAGTGGCCGGTCAAGCGAACCGTAAATATGCGGTCGCGTAGTCGACAAATCACGATCCCCTGACGCCTATCCCTGCCAGCACCCACATACACCGGAACACCACAGCCACAGATACGTGTCCAACTAAAGTGGAAAATAGTGAGCTCCGAGATGGACATCGACCACGATAAATCGAATGTATGACTGTTTTATTAAAAAGGATACCCTTCGCGGCGCGGATTTTCAGTTACATCCGGCCGAACCCCATCTTCTATCGGCCATCGTCCACGGGGGTGGCTGTACTCTTTCAATCTCTGCCGCGTACGATTTATCGCGACATCGAGATGGAGCCTTTCGGATATTTATACGGACGTTATCTTGCACTAGCGCGTCCGACCTTGTACGTGGCAGATGTTCGATGATGACTATAAGCGTCGAGTAATTGTAATCTATACCTGACCTGTCGTCCGTTACGTGTTAATCTTTTCTCCATTACGTTCTTCGTGAAACACAGATTTTCTTTTCTTCGTCAACTTCAGGGATATAACTACAGGGATACGCGCCTTTCATATGCATTTCACGATACATTGAAAGTTTGTTTCACCAACAACGTTATTATACAAATGACTGACTTTTGTGACTGGAGATGAGACTCTTCAAACCTTCGTAATTTCAACAGCGATCGTTGCTTTCATTATAAACACTAAACGTTCTATACAGATGCTAGATAATACAAAATATAAATAATATGAAACTAAATATCCTTCTGCGCTAACTATCATGTAGGAAATGACAATTTTTGCTTGTTCGTTCCAGCTCAAACCACGCGATAATTTTTTATCACGAAACAGTTCCGGCACATCCGTTTCATGTAAAACGTAATACGTCTATGTTCCTCGAAATATGTCGCAATAAACAACTCGAAATCAATTTTTGATATACTTTCTGACTTCCTGTCGAAAAAATTGCCAAGGACACTCATGATTTTTACCAGGCTGAGTTAGCCCCTCAAGAATCGAAAATCGGCAGAGACGAGAAACCTCGACTGGGGATCAAAGTTTCCGTTTCTCGCGTAGTTTCGGTTTGGTGAATCCGGTGCCGCAACGGGAAATCCTTCGTTGCTACTTCTGGACGATCAATAGCCGGTGCAGCGGAACAGCTACGATAAATGCAGCCGAGGCCCCTCGTGATATAACCTCTGGCTGCGCGTCAACTTCGCCGCAATCTGCATAACCGTGAGCTCATTACCTTTTAATTACCAGCCCCGGCGGCCGCGATGATTTTCATTGCCACTGAAACTCATCCAGCGAACGCGGCCCTCTCTCACAATGGAAGGGACTTTTCCTCGACAATGTTACACGCCCATTAATTTCGTTGCTAACTCCGCAGCGGCGTCAAGGCGATAATTCTCTCGTCTCTCGCTTCGTCTCCCTGTTGTGTCCTTCTCCATCGGTTGTACACCGTACACAGAAGAAGCAAAGCGACGCCGAGTTGTATTGTAAGTGCATTTAAACGCGCCGCGTACACGCGAAATATCAATAAAGAGAATATCTAATTATATTTGCTTACGAACCGAGCGCGCTCCCGTTCCTACTGTTCTGTTGAGCATTATTTTTGCTTCCGCTTACACTTTGTCATAAACTCGTGTACCTGTTATCGTTTATTCTGATAAATTTGATTTTTTTTTATATATATAAACCACATCTTTACGTTTACATGAAAGAAGAAATGGTAAAGTAATTAAAAGAATTTGCGCAAAGAAATGAGATTCTCGCGTTTCACAGTTTTAAATGTACGTAAAGCGTAAACGCGAACATACGCGTTTAATATGTTTCGATATTATCGATCGTACGGCCCCGAGTATTCCAAAGAATCGAACAAGGGTGAAAATTGTTACGACCTTGACTAACGATCCTTCCATACCAGTTAAAACGTGACTGAAAGTCACGTATCGATTTAAATAGTCGAGATAATATGGCCGAGCGTTTAAAAGGATCGAGCCACGATTATAATACTGCGAGCGGTGCACCGCGTGATTTCGTAATTCTCTCGAAATGATACCCGCAGGCCTTCGTGGAACGTTCGCTCTCCGACAATCTAGCAGGACATTATGAAAGCAGCGACGACAAGATGCCTTCGTTCGTGGCCGACAGTGTCGCGGAAATTATATCGGTAGAGGTGCAACAGGATGTCCACCGGCTAATGACGGTAATCACGTCTCGGCCAAGTATAACGTCTTTGTTCCAAAGGCCTGATCGCGGCGTGTCTGCTAAGAAACTGTACACGAGACACGCGAATGGCGCCAAGAGGAAAGCGTGTACAGGGTGAACCATGACGACGCTCGATGATTTCGAACGCGACGCGAGAAAGTTGAGACGAGAGACTCGGTCGTCGTTTAGATTTATGCGTCGATCGACTCGACAAACGCATCGGAAGAAAGTGAATCTTTCTTCGTGTTAAAAAGGCTCGAAGTCTAGTTGTTAGAAGATAATTCTTGCTGTTCGTCAAAGAGCAGATTCTACGAGAAGTTTCCACGATGTGGAATTATGTGGGCTGATGAAGGGCAAACAAGAAAGTAGTAGAACGACGGAATCGTAAAAACGGAAAGTGCAAAGGGAAAACGGCGGAGAAAGAGACGGAAGAACGGGGAAAGCCGAAAGACAAACATCGGAGAAATTAGAAAGGACGGAGGATATCGTTGCAGCTAGGAGAGAGAAGCTGTACGAGAAGAATCCCAAGAATCTCGAGAAAAGTTGAAGAGGCTGGAAAGTAAATCGATGCAATGAGAAAGACAGAGAGAACGTTTCGAAGAGGGAGGCAGAGCGCAAGCAAAGTTGCCAGGCGTTTCGAAAAATTTCCAAGAACTGTAAAGAACAACGGACGAGAGGGAGTGGTGATCGCGCGCAATGGGAACCCGTAAGAATTCAGTAGGAACTGGAAGGAAGTGGAAACAAGAGGAGGCTGGTAGAACGAGAGAGAAATAGGTGGAGCAACGTAGACGAGAGGGGCGATCGAATTTGATGCGAGGGGAAAAATTCGAGGGGAGGAGAAGCTTGGCACGTATGATTATACACCATCACGTACGATTATGGTCGTTCGGCCGTGCGAGACCGTTGCATGCACCGCATTATAAGCTTATCGTAGGCGTACGAGATAACCACGGTCGCTAAATTGAGATAGAAGCGTGCAGACTGAAGTCGAGAGCGATAGGTGGCAGTTGGAATCAGGATGGGTGAAGAACCAGGCCGAGGCAGGGCATACAGAGAGCCCGACAATCAGATAGACAGATAGATAGACGGACAGACGAATATCCTTGGAAGGAGTGGAACAGAAGGCGAAGGAAGCAGGATCGAGAATCCTAATTAACGGCATTGATCCGTACTCATTTGCATACGTAAACAGAGGGGCCGGCGTGTAGGCGCACTCAGAGATTCTTGGTGAATTCGAGAGCGATTCTGCGTTGAGCCACCCTACCCAACCACTGTACAGTCGAGCACTGACGCTTTCCACTTTCCACACTGGCAACCAACACACCATCGGGGATGATCGGCACACCGTCGACATCCACTGCATCAGCCGCGAACACAGCAAAAGGGAGAGAGAGACAGAGAGACAGAGAGACAGAGAGAGACAGATAAGGAGAGAAAGAGACGGGAGATGCACACGAAGAACAGGCGCAGGCGCCCTGATCGACCTCCAGGAGAAATGAAAATGAAATTCAACATGGCGCTGGGTAGTCATCCTGCCACGTCGAGATTGGAGTTGCCCTTCCTCTCTATCTTCTATTTCTCTCAGCTTTCTCTCTAGGTAGTTCTCTGTCGTTCACCGATCTCGACTCGTCTCTCGCCCCTGTTCCAACCCACCCTCCTATGTAAACTTCGACCCCCGCGAGCCCTATCGACACCTTCCATTAGTCGGTGGCTGCGTCGAAGGGTGAAGGAGCAGGTTTTATCGCGCTGCGAACTGTCTTTGCCCGAGTCGTTCGCCGAGCAGAAGTAAACTGCGGGATTTCACGGGTTTCTAGAAACGGAATCCAAAGCTTAGCTGTCCCACCCAACCTTTCCGACCCCCCTCGACCCTCGTGTGCCGTCGTTCCCCGCGAAACCCTCCTGCGCCACTTTCGCCGAGCCGCCTTTTTCCACTCGGGCCCGAGTGGACTCCTCTCGAAGCGGAATAAAGACCATTGCCGTTGAAACTAGGGAGGACGGTGAAGCGTGGAGGATTCGATTGATCGTTCGATTACTGTCCTCGAGCGGATTTTCACGGAATGACTGCGGTGCCGGCTACACTTCTTTCCACTTACCCGAACAAACAACCGCGAATGAAAAAAATTATTTTAGAAGAATCCCACTATGCAAACGGGGAATAACCTGTTTCCAATACCACTTTTCTTCCAGCCTTTACGAATTCCCGTCACTCATCCGGTTAAACTTCTCAACCACGTGTTTTCATTTTCTTTCTCTCTTTCTAAAATTGAGTATGTACTTGGAAAAATCTATCTCTTTCAACGAGCTTTACTCGAACGATAAGAAATAATCGTAAGAGCGAAAGAAATAAAAAGATTCAAAGGAGAGATCGGCGGCGAAGACGCATCGAATCGGACAGCCTATACACCAACTGGCTCGAGTACAGGGAATGCAGCCGTCGGTCGAACGTATCGATCCCTCTAATGTACTTACATCCTGATTAAACCCATCGCCCGTTCAACGTGCGGTTCACGTGTCGCGCGTCCACCCACCGAACAATCACCAAGATAATTTCGAGCTGTTTGACAAAGCCAACTACTTATCGTTCGTTGGAGGCGGGCAACGTTGCGATATTTTCTGCGAGGTGCAAAATCGTCCCTCTCAGAAATAACGGATGCTCCTCGCGATGCCAATTAACGTCGCGAGAGAACGCGGCCGCTGATGAATTATCCGCTGCTGTTCGTTCGCCCGTCGTCTCGTCTATCGTTCGGTTCGGAAAAACGACGAGGAATAAAAAAAAAAAAAAGACGGCGGTAAAAAGAATAAGCGGAGGTGGAAGGAGCAGGAACAAAAAACAGAGCAGAGGAGGAAAGAAAAACAGGCGCAAATTGTTTCAACGTGGCAAACGGGAGACAGTCGAAATTGAAAATATTGGATTATTTGCATTGCGCGCTCTCTCGCGTTCCCGTACACGCCGTATACAATTCCCAGGCTGCGCCTTGTCGACACGGCGAGAAACAAATGTTCCGCGTCGGCCGACTTGATCTCGTGACAACGGAGTTGCGAGTCAAAAATCCTCGAAATCAGTCGAAATCAGTATACGAGAGGCGGCGGGCGAAGCGTCGAAAAATCGTGTGGGGTTTCGCAGAGAGGCAGGGGTTGGGCCAGGGAGAAAAGTGGATGGGGGTTGGATATGGAACAAGCGGACGGCTGTCACAATTTCCGGATTTCAATATTGACGGGTGCCGAGCGCGCGTTATCCAATGTGTAAACTTTCGCCCTGTATTTTAATTTCGCGATGCTCAATATGCCGTCGTCTACGACGACGATGTCGATGGCGAGGACGATGACGAGAACGAGGACGACGATGTCGACGATGCCAACAGCACCCGCGGAAAGTTTGCAATAACAGTTTAATCCCCGATGATGAGAGACTCTGCGGAGGCCTCTTACCTCTCTTACCCTTTACCCCCTTTCAGCCGAGTGCACTTCAATCAAGCCGTGTGTTTGATTTAGAGCTATCCAAGATGCACTGATAATAATCGATAAATCCCGGTTTCACCGACGCACCTACCTCCCTTCAAAATCTTATCGCTACGTTACCGCTTACAGCTTCCCTCGCTGACTACGGATCGACGATCAGGGCGTATCAGGTGTACAGGTAATGCCATTGTTTAAAGGGATTTTCGTATCGCGTCGTTACGACGAAGGAAAATTCTGAACACACACGATCGAATCTGGCGAATTACACTCGCTTGTTTACTTTTATAATGATTCGTCCGAGGCCGAGAATTTAACGTTATTGAATGTATATCAAATATAAATTTGACGCGTCTGCAATTTCATCTTTCGTTGAACTAGAATTACACGTTAAGTATGGTCGTTTAATGAGCTTACAGCAGCTATATATCCTGTCCCTTCCGCGATACCGAGCAATTTGTACCTCGCGAGAGCTGTTTAACCACGTCCATGTATTTCCCCGCTTATCACCCATCGCCCTAAAAACGAACAGAAGAAACCCGTATCGTGATTCGCCGGAGTGGCTGGCGGCCGACGCACACGCCGCGAGCCGTGTCCACGTCAAATCGATTTGCCGTTTCTAACGCTTGCTTCTTAATAGCCGGTAATTGAAGGCACACAGAGAACGGTCGTTTATCACGCACGCCGTGGACGTGCGCCTCGTAGCCACGCTTTCGACGGAATGCAACGTGTCGTGAGCTCGAAACAACTGGAAACTGCCCGCAGCCGTACCGAGTCGAACGATCGGCGACAAATTTCTAGTAATTTTCGTCGCTTAATGATAGCCTCGAAACACCGAAATCTGGGTAATGATTTTCCGACAAAAACACGCCGAAGAAGGCAAGAACAGAAAAGAATAATAGCCGCACGGTGGTTTTGCGCAACACAGTTTTGCTAAGTCGCTTACGAGGCACGCGCAGCCAGCTGCTACAAATCTATAAACCTAATGTTCAATAATGTTACCCCCGGCGAAAAGTGGTATCGCATGACCGCACGACACCCTCGACACGCAAGCCACACCACCAACACGCATCCACTCTGCGACATGTATCAGCGTTTATCGCTTAGGAACGAACCAACCCCGAACAACGATACTAGGGCGGATGTCTCTATAGGCGCTGCCGACGACCGCTCTAAGATCTTGCGGTCTGCCCTGGAAGGACTTTGAGAAATATCCTTCGAGATCAGCCACGTCACGTGTCACCGAGACACTTTAGTACGAGGCCAGTGCTTGAAATCGATATCGTGATTACCAGAGACTTTGAAAATTCGAATCTAAATCGAGACTTGTTTCTTAGTTGTTTTTTAGTTGTATTAGGATGCGCGATGTGATATCTTGAAAAAAGTTTAAGTTTAAAGGTTTAAGCATCGAACGGGGACAGGTACGTGTGTGTGTAGCGATCGCAAAAATAGAATTTGAATCTTTTTTTATATTTCGACGTCAATTTTTATAACTCGATACTGTTCCATTCGTATAATCGTCGTTCGATTTGTGTTACGCTGATCATTTGAAAAAAAAAATGCTATGCTTTCACCGCTTTGAACGTACCAGCTTCGCAGGAACGAAGATTAAGAGAATTTTCAGGCGTTTGACTAGACCACAGGGTATCATATCGAGAAGCGAAGGCCTGCTTGTCGATCCATCGAAATTGGATACTTTTTTATCGGTGCTGCGATCAAAACTGAACTATCTGTGTTACAGTTTCTCGACGATTCCTCGAGATGTATCGGTGTGTTGCGAGATAGATGACAAAGGGAAACCTGTCGTGTTCACGACAGGGAAGGAGACTGGAACGAAGGTAGGAAGAAAAAGAAAGAGAACGAAGAGTGGGACGGTATCGTCTTTATGAGGCGAAACATTTCGCCGGCAGGGAAGAAATATACCGAGTTTCGCGGGACCCTTGCCTCGGTATCCTTCGATTTAAGCATTTGTCTGGCACCAAATAACGCGTGTTATTCAAGCTAAGAGACAATAAAGTGCACATGTTAAGTTCCGCTCGGGCGTTCCAAGCAGCGGCCTCTGTCGTTCTCTTTTTCAACCACCGATACGCCCACCCCTGATGGATAACCCGCTCCATGACCCTACGAACCAGATGCCTTTTCTTCAACGACATCCAACCGAACAGGACATATTTTCAACTGTCTTGCAGGGCTGACGCAGACAGAAGCGTCTACTTTCTTTTTTCTATCTGGAGGATAAAACAATGCTTATGAAATATAAAAGAATTGACGCGTAACACGATTGAGAGGAGACTTCGGCAGATTGCGAGTAACGATGTTTCTTCAAAATCGAGTACCTTCGCATTGAAAACCTTAACAACGTTCGCTATGCTACAAGCGAATCAGGACTTTATATTTATAAAAGGAAGCTTTATAAACTTCCCCGAGGGGAAGTGCAGTACCGTTCTCAAATGAGATAGCAAACGAATGTACCAAGAAATCATAGAGGAAACAAGATCTCTGTATCAATCAGAAAACGTAACGAATCTCGTAAATTCGATATAAAAATACGCAGCACCGGAAGCATTCTCGCTAATCCTTCGGGCAATTCCATCCTCTGTATCCTGCCTGTTCCTCTCTGTTAGACTGTCGATTTTTCACGGCACTGACAACGCCAGAACGCGCGCGGAGCGCACTTAATTCGTGCCGCGGTTAACCAGCGAGCAATCCGACGGCGGCGTCTTCGACGGTGATACAATTACACCGCGGATGCCTCGACCGTAGATTCATTCCCGCCTTTTCAGTGTGCCAGGGCAGAGAAATTATTCGGCTCGGCTCATTATCCGGCAGAGTCGATTTACCGGCGTGGAATTCGCCCGTGCCTTCGGCTGCCGCTTCATTTTCCACGAAACCGGAGATTACGCGCGGGCTACGACGCCCGGTTCCCACACCGACCCGCTGGAATTCGATTTCTGGAGTTCCTCCTACGTGCGCACAGTCGCCATTCTCTCTCTCTCTCTCTCTCTCTCTCTCTCTTTCTTTCTCAATCACGCGCGCGTTTTCTCTCTCTCTCTCTCTCTCTCTCCCTCCCACTCCCTCTCCTCTATGTTCACCTTCATGTCCCTCTGTGTATACGTTGTGCCGCGTATGTGTATATTCGAGCGTGTTTGAATGTGTAGTTGCTTCCACTGCCTCCCCAAGAAGCATGTACACGTCGATACCGAGCTGCTGCTCTCTTCCGCCACGATGGATATACGAAGTTAAGGCCTCGGGATAGAGGGAAGTAGGCTTTTACCCGGTCATCGGGTTCCACCGGAAACGTGATTATTTCAAGTGCAACCGGACCGGCTCTGCGCGTTCGCTCGATCGACGTTTGCGCTCCGGTCAGTTTGACGATCGTGTTTGCCGCTGCATCGACGCCCCAACGCTTCGTAGGCTACATCCGTGTGATTGACGATTATTCCTGATATCGAGAGAGAGCGATCTTGTGTATTTGCTACGTGTCAGGATCGTATCGCAGATAGAGAAATTAGAGTACGCTGGCGCTGACTCGAAACATTATCTGGTTAGTTATCGAGCTAACTATATACCGAAATCTGTAGGTAAATCGCTGGAAAATTTCCACGGGATCGATACCCGGCGCGGTTTGTTTGTTTTGCGCGTGTAAAACGCCGGATACTTGGCTCGCGAAATTAACTTCCATAGCTAGTCGAGGTAGCATCGGCTAAGGGTCATTTAACGAAGCTAAATTCCGATAGGGACTCGAGTATTTTCTTCTGATTTATATATATAGAATAAAAGGATACATCGAGCGAGGCAATTTGTAGAAAACGATAGGGTAGAAGAAAAATGGAAGGACGTTAGGCTGTAACAATAACGCTTGGTGCGTTGGTAAGGACCGATATTCCTTTGAAAGAGATGGGTGCGTATATAAAGCCGGTATCGCCCTTCGCGAAAGCACGATAGCGGCCCTGCTCCGTCATTGCGGGACTATCTATCTGTCCAGTGAGGCATGCATACCTCATACTCCACGGAGAAAGATCACGGGCCACCCTACCATAATGGGCTGCGGTCCGTAATGCAGCCAGATCCCTTTTCATTATTTTATGGTAATAATGCGCCTCTCGACCACCTTTCCCTCTCTTACCGTGCCGGACGCTATTTTCATCTCTGGTTCGCGTAAGAATAACCATCGAATCTCTTTTCTTCGTGCCAATCGAGATGATAGAACGATTGCACGCTTAATACCGATGATGAACCTCTAGGCGGAGAATCGGACGAAGGAAGCCATCGACTTCGCGCATTTCTCTGACTGTATTCGAATCCAGCGTCACGCTGATTAACTTGCTTACGTTTCGAGTTTAAAATCGAGTGGAAAATGGAGATCGATTATGAAAAACAAATGGTATCGGCAGGTTAGGCGCGAATAAAGAAAAGCAGTGAGATCAGAAGCTGAGAGGAGCACGTCTGACGGTCAGTGGAAAGCAATTTTGACGTCCCGATCAATCAATAAACGTAGTAATATAAGGCGAATGAAAAGTAGTCCGGCTATCCCCAGCGGGAAAGAGAAAAGGAAATTCGTACGTGGGTACGTTTCTTAGCGCTCTAGGCGGCTGCCAGAGAAGCGTGCCCATCGTCCTTTACCAATAGGGAACGTGAGCTTCGTTTTAAGTTCTGGTCCTGCCAAATCCCGAACAGATTTGGGGTCTAGCCATCCTGCAACATCATTCGTCTTTCTTTTCTATCAGTATGTAACGCACGACGATCGCTTCGTTCCTCCCCGCTTGCTCGCTTACTTTCCGTCTCGACACTGCTTTTTTATATAACAAAATTTCCCCCTCCTTGCAAATTGTCGATGTTATAAGCACTTCGCTCCGAGGATCATCGTCGATCTATATGTCTCTCGTTAAAGACGTCCGTCGCCTACACGTATCGTAATCTTCCAAGCTAAATAGCGAGATGCATAGCTCACAAGCCGATTTCTCCTCGTGAATAGAACTTGGATTATTCGATTATTCGATTAGATCGTCCCGAATTACTCCAATTTTGGTTTATTCAATTAGAAATGGAATTCGGTGATAATAATCTTACTTGTTCGTTAATTCTAGTCAGTATTTAAGTGTCGTACATTATGGAAACGTTTGCTCTCAATATTTAGCCTACACGACACAGTATATTTTAACAATCATCAATTAACAAAAGATCGGATAATGTAATTTGAGGTCCGAAATAATTGCTCTCTTTTCACAGAGAAGAAAGGTATTTTCCAAGCAGAATTTTGCAAACGCCATACAACGAAAGGGTCAGCCAAGCTTCAGGGTACCAACCATATTTTCTCCACGTTTTTTACCCCGACGTTTCCACCCCCTCTCGTGCGACGATGCACCTTGCAAGGGGAGGGAAATTACCAATTCAAACGGCGAGTAAGGTTCATCGACGCGCCGATACCAAAATCGTCTTGCCGGCCGGCCTCTTAATAATCTCATTTTTAGTAGAACGGCGTGTAATTTCGCGACGCGGTGCGTAAAGACGGGCATTTTTACTCGAACCCGTACGATCGAGCGATTACGAGAATTAATTGAAAACGATTACTGCCAGGCGTAAAAGCTCGAACTAATAACGCTCGACTCGATTGGTTTCAAAACTTCGGTCATAATATTTTCACAAACTTTCAAAATTATTATCGCAATATTTTCTCAATCGGATGAAGCGTCGATCCGCTACGGAGAATGCAGAAAGAAGAAAGTGGTCACGGCCAACGTTCGCCATTGCTCGTCCCTCTGTAATCGCGCCGCCCTTCGTTAGGTTTGTCGATATTTTTACCAATCAACTGGCGTGTCTCGAAAAAATCAAGCGTCACGAGGCAAACTCCGAGAGGATTAGAAACAACCGCGCGGAACGAGGTCGACGATTTAAATTGAATTGATAGGGTGCTCACGAAGACGTTTTGAATAATTCGCCAGCCACCCCTTGACTCTCTATTTTGACCAGAGAAAGGGGAGAGCTCTGTTTATTTCTGATTACATCGATGAAAGGGGCCTCGGTGTAGATGAATGACGCTTGTCAGCCACTCGATCCGCCAACGCTCGCGGTGATTAAATGCAAGATTTAACGGAATTATCTCGTGACTTGTCGCGGAAAGTTTAAATTGCTCGATGGAGAATCCAATAAAAAGCGGCTTTACTGTTTTCGTTGATAGAGTACTGTTTCAATTTTTCTCTTTAATTCTTTTGTAGAAATTTCCTTTCAACGCACTTTTCCCCAATAATATCTTTCTTGGCCTAAAGATATTCTCCGTAGCAAAGAGATGAAATGATCGTTAGGTTCGTAGAGAACGTTTTCTGGCGGAGGGAAATATTTTCCAGTTGTTTTCAGTTATTTTACCCAACCCTAGTAGCTGTTGGAGACAAGACAGACACGGATGGGTGAGATTGTCGACGCTGGGCTCAAATCAAGACGCTGCCTAATCCAATCAGGGATGGTAATTGCGTGCGTAGCTCGGGGCAGCAAAGCCATTGGGGGGTGGCTGCAGACTACATCCCTGGGCTGCGTAGGGTGAGTCAGAGTTCACCCCTGGTGCGCGTGCCCATTTGCTTGTCTCTGCCTACCTAACTCAACCATTTCTATGACGCCAATAGAGAGTAGACGCATCCGTTGCCGCTGTAAAGGCGAAAGCACCCAGACCACATCGTTAGTGTACCGAGCGACACAGCATTCAGGAAAATCGTAATTACATCGTTCGTTCGAAGATATACAGATATACGTCGGCGTAAAAAAACACACACACACACAAATCGAATCGATAAAAGGATGAAAAGATCCCATTGACACCGTGTTATTTTCGAGAACGTGGTCAAAGTTTATCGAACGAAATTGTAGCTCGATAGTGTTAAACAATCGTGGCCGAGCGTGTATTTTTACGAGAGAGCCTCGGTAGGTGGGAGTGGTCCCGAAAAAAATTCGTCGAATGGAAATTGGCCAGAGTTGACAATAACTCGGAATTGCCGTGAACCGAATAAAAACCGAGGGTTGGGAGGGAAATTGAAACGATAGTACTCGCGGTGCAGGTGAAATTTTTAACGCCGCCGAGAATTGAAGGTTATTCGCGGGCAATTTGTAAAAAAAAAAAACACGGTGTATACCGGGTGCGGTACACCCGCGGCAATTTGTCCCTATCTCCCTGGTGAAAACAAACCCTCAGTGACCCTAACCAGTGTTTGTGGTGCCGAATATGGTATCTCGGTGAACCGAACAGCCCAAGTTGACGCTTCGCCACCGACACTGTAATTTAGATTCCTTCGATCAGGTACATCGCACTGTTGTTTTTTATCTTGCTACCAATTACCAACGAGTATTTTCGTTCACGCTTTCATACCGCTAAATTGTACCAACGTATACCTATTCGCTTACGACACGTTACATTCAACGCGATTCTATGTTTACCAACCTAGCGTGTTTATACGGTTAAACATGGGATCAACTGTTAAACACGGGATCAACTGAAAATTACTATTAACTAGCTATGTAGTTCAGTCCCCGGGTGGAAACGTCAACATCATATATCAACCGTGCAACGTATTAACCATGTAACAATTACACTGTTAGCAGCAAACAAGCTTCCAGTTAACCGAAGAAAACTATGTACCGTTCCAACCATTCGACCAATTTCCATCGAAACGTTTCGCCACCGCTAGCTGCAACAAGCTGTGGTAATTTCTACCGCTCTAATATTTCCTCCGTTCTTTTCCACGCCGAAGGTATCCGATCGCTTGTCAATCACGCGATCAGTTTTCACGTAACTCGTAGAAAGCACGTTCCCTGAGAAATAATACGGTTATCTTAATTGGCGAAATATCTTTCTCACGATTAATCGTAGCCGTCTGCAAGCAGCGAGGTGCACCGAGCCAAGGGCCTGGCGATCCGCAACACTTACGAGCGCACGACATATCGTCGCTCTACGGTAACGGCACTATAAACAGGATCTGGCACGATCGTTTTCAGTGAAGCATAAAGTCGATACGTGTCAAACTGGCAACAGTAATTGCGCCTGTACCGTATATACCTGCAAATCTAGACGTCCGGCCGCGACTGTACACGTGATACGTGCTTGTACAAGATAATGATCCTGCATACTGGCAAGGATCGTCTTACGACACGTGTCAACCAAGACCAGGACATCATTTCACTCGGCCAGAGTATCCGTTGCACTTTGCTCGTCTTGCCTGTATAGTTGTGTACACGGTGTTATAGGATCGTAAATTTGGTCAAATGTCAAAATATCTACGCGTTCAAGGTGGTTGAACGATCAAATAGAGAGAAATTTGAGAAGGTAAGAAAAGTCCAAGACTTAATACAGATAGATAAAGGGAAGAAGTTTCAAAAGAAATCCTCCTGGCACTGTCGTTTCCAGATTTTTGTCATATGATTGTGGAGTATTAAGATATTCTAGAAATCGAAAAATCGTTTCACTCTAAGGGTACCTGATATTCTTGGAATCTATCGATCGTATTTCCAGTCGTAGAAACTTCGCTTTTATCTTGATCCTAACCTTCGACCTCTTCCCTTTTTACAAGGTTACGTGGTATCCATTATCGGTACTTACGACATTGCTCACAATCGCGAGAGACAAGCTATCGAAAGATTCGTGAGACCCGCGTGAAGCATATTTCAGAGTCAACGACTTGCCTGCCTATTTAAACGTTGCACGCGGTACTAGCTGTCGCTCTTTCAATCCGCACTACTACATAATGTTTTAATGATAGGATCTGGCTACACGATGGAAGTTATTATACGGCTATAGAGGTACAGAAAACGAAGAATTTGCATACGCGTAGATCGTGCGTCCGTGGATTTATTTCAGCCGTAAAGGCTGATGTTATTTGAGGATATAATTGAAGACTCGTAGCGGAACGAGGTATTAAATGTCTGGATAGAACAACGGATAATTATTACGAACGAATTACAATTATCGTCTTACGATAGTCGAAGAGTTGACGATCTAAGCGATAGCTATCGATTATCCCTTAATTTATAGAGTACAGTCTCTCAACGTTAAAGTATCCATGGCCTAGATCGTGCAGTGAATTCTCGCGGAATAGTCGATAATAAAATATCGAAGGTTGAATTTATGCTTCAAAACCTATTACTCGTCCCCTTGATCTATGAAGTCTTCGCCGCAGCCTCGAGTGCTTCTGTATCCATATGTATGCAACCAACGTCGCATTTACTATTAAGGGAGGATCCACACGTGCTCGTATGCAAAACAACAGCTAAGACAGCGCCCGAGAATCACTGCGCCCACAGGGTAATATGGAATGATCTAGCTGCATCACTAGCCAGGTCATGGGTACATTGTTCGTACCGATCGAGCCAATCATCGTATCTCCGGGATTTAGATACCTACGCCAAACGACGCTGGCAACGCAACCCTCCTTCGGCGTCATCTATAACGATGGTTCTCAAACCGAAATCCGAAAAATAGGTATGAATTACGAACGAAGGTAATCTCTGCGCTAGTAACATTTATGCTGCAATATTTATCGAAAATTTATCTACAGGATTTTATTACGAATTTCAAAACCTTAATGGCTATGTATACCAAGACACTTTAATGATTGGACATTTCGTTTCATTTCAGATATTTAGATGGTTTCCCTGTTAGACCTTTAACCCTTCGCACAGTTCCCTCGAGCTAAAAGGTTTGTTATTTGTACCAGCTCTCCCTCGAGTCCTTCGTATAGTGTTTTTCACCATTCGTTTCGCAAACATCAATTTCCAATACGTCACGTAATTTTGCTTTCTTTTCGTAAAGGTATTAGAACCCTGAGATCTATAATTTGAGAACCAGCGATCAGCGTCCCTTCTATCTTTGGCTCGAGCCTATTCCGCATGGCAAGTTTTAGCGATAGAGCGGATTGTCGGACGAATAGAATAGCCGGTCAATTCCGGATAACAGAGTGGATGCGTGCCAGAAGCAAGGGCGCGTTCTTAGCAATCGGTAGGATTTATATAGGACGTTTACGAAGGCGCGCGACCGAAATGGTCGAGATAGAAGCGAACACGAAATAAAGCAGATATTCGATAACCGCAGGATTAATAAGCAAACTTTCCCTTTATTAAAAACCGATCGTTCGACAAAATTTAATCAAACTCAACTATGATGCGTACGATAATTCGATGAAACATTTGGTATATAAAACGCAACGGGTGTACGTTAATATAAAGTTCGACGAAACTCGACGTGTATTCGAGCGAAGAAAGAAAAGGACCGTTGATCGTCCTGCAATAGGCGTTAATCGTTTCCTGCGAGAACTAAGAGGAAACGGTAAAACCAGCTGAAGGAACTTGCTGGCTAAAAGCCTTACCTTTGCGAGCTTGAGATGATCGTTTCATTGGACGAGCCGCATCGCGATATCCGTTATTGCCGACAACTTCGTATCTACTCAGGAAAGTAGCTGCGAAGAATACCAGTTCCGAATGATTCAACGCCGAGGAACAATGAAAACTCCGTTCGAATATAGCGTACATTAAATACGAAGAATATTCCGGCGTTGCAACAATGCTGCATCCGATTACACTCTACGTGAGGATAATATAAGAGATAGGAGGCTCCGCGGGAGAAATATATCACGTCCTACTGTAATATATTGTATAATACGATTTAAACAATACGCGATAACCGTACAAACTCATAGCAGCTCTTTCTTCCCTTCGATAGCAACGGAAACAACTTAAATGAGCAATTTAAGTGAAATAATCTCTGTAGCAGTGTGTAAGGTATTTAAACGATGTAAAGATTTCGCATATGTCCGATAGATTAATTGCCACTTCCGCAGAAATAACTTTTCGAGCCACACTTTCTGTTTCGTGTCATTAATAGAAAGATGACTGCTCGAATGTTCCGGATGCTTGAGCAAGAACGAACGAGTCTCGATAAGAAGCAACAGAAGAAACAGACGGACAGAGTACTTCCAGGGATGAGTGGCACCTCGACCTTCGTTTTCTCGATACGTTGTCACGATTCCATGTTCCCCCTAGCAATGTGAAAGGCCTATCGCTCATATATCGTCGATTACCCAAAATAGATTTAATCAACGCGGCATTTTCCATGGGAGGAAAGCGAACGAACGGCAAGTTGAGGGGGAGACCACGCTGTGAAGTAGCTGCTGATCATGACGAATCGATGAGATCGGGCATATGCCTCCGTGTGAACGCGAACATACATCTCGGCCGCGTGCCTCGATATTAGACAACCGTCCCGGCCAATATGTTACCATCACCGCACGCAAAATCATCCCCGAAACGACGAGAAACGAAATCGATGTAAATGCCCGTTCATTGTTTGTCTCTCCGCCCCCGATACGTTCTCGTTACGCGTCACGAAGAAGCGAATGATCGAGCTTCGCGTTGAAAATTATGCTTCAGCCACCTAGAGCGAGTTTCTCGCTGCCAGCGGGAAATCGATAGTTCTCTAGTTCGGCGATCACGATCGTCGAACCGTGACGAGCATTTGTAACTGATAGTATTATGCGTTTATTTATGATACCGCGAGTATGATATACGCAGTGTGCACGTTAAACGAAAGGATGAGAGCGAATATCATCGGAGAGTATCCTAAACACGAAGAACTGCGGGTTGATACGGTTGTACGGGAAGTTGAACTCGCGACATCCGAAAGAATCGACTCGTTCGAGCGGAAGATTTCCATCGCGTCGTAAACCGATTCGTACAATTCGAAAACAAACATTCTTTTAACGTAAATCGGAATACAGAGAGGCGCGCGAGTAGGAGAGGACGCGACGCATTCGTGTCAGCAAACTGTATAATTTTCAATCTCTATCCCGCGCACGCGATACTCGACGCCGTTGCAACACCGGCGTCGCTGGCAACTCGTTACGCCGTCGTCGTCGACGTCGTGCTCGCTAGCTTCCGCAACTTCGGCGTGATAAAAGGACCGTGCGGAGAAAGGGCTGCAGCAGCGACGCTTTCCATCGTTCCATACAGAAACCAGCCATCCACCCACACGCTTAGGAAACGCGGGCGAGCGTTCCACGTACACACGCGCGCGTATACACGCTCGTGCGCTCATAGTTGCGTTCGTACACATAGCCGTAGTTCGTAACAACGACAGAGGAGCTCCGGCTGGCGTCGCGTGAGACGGGGCTTGTGCAAACGCGCGAACGTGCAAACGCAAACCTGGCGAAAACGAACAGTTTCGCGCCGTTGTAATGATTTTCGGCTGGCGTGGATGTGGCGCGAACGCGGCCGCGTGTGAGTGAGTTAAAACGATTAGGAAGGTGAGCTAACATCGTTGCGTCCTCCACGAAACGCGGAAACAGAGTCACTCTGGGGAGAGAGTGGTAAACGAAGGGGGTGGGAGTGGGTCGGCGACGAGAGAAAGAGGATTAGCCGTTAACAGAACGACGGAAGAAGAGGAACGGAGTTTGGCTATGCGGGTGAGGGATGGGTTTCGAAGAGACAGCCGTCGAGGTGTTGGAAAATGCACGATGAGAACGCGCGACAACTCCGTTCAAGCGAATTACGCGTAATTGGCCCTGTCCCGTGAAACTTTAAAATATATTTTTGCTGATGCGATTCCAACGACCGTTTCATAGACACTCGGCCATTAGTCCGACTTTGTCTAATTGTTCAGCCCGTTATACGGCTTTCGCGCATTGCCACGCAGGTAACCCGACCGACGTCGCCAATCCCATTTCGGTAATCCGGACTGTGTCCTTGTTTGCTCGAACCCTGGCCACGACGGCTGCAACCGGATGCGGAACACCCGGCAAAGTGGCAACGGAATTAAAGCCAGACCTCGTCGTCTCTTGGCCTCGCGAGTTTCGTCAACAAGCTGAAAAAAAGTCTAACACTCGCGTTATCCCGGTAAACGTTGAAACCGTTACGTTACCTTCGTCGTTCCAACTATGGCGTTACTCGCTCGTTTCATTTTAATTCCGTGTTTCTTCTTTAACTCGGACGGAATATAAAGGATTTATTAAATCTTGTTTCCCAGTGTTTACTTACACGCGCAACATTTTAGAATATATGATTCACGTCGAAGCATCGTCTCTAATTGTTTGCGAGGGCTGGACGTATGTTTCATTAGCGACCACGAAGGGCGTCGTTAATGTTCTATCGCTGGCTCGCGATGATGTTCAGGGTCGGACCCCAACATATTTATGCGCTTGTACTAATGGCCCGATAATACCGGTCGTGAACGACTTCGGTGCACAGGCGGCGCACGATGTACTACCGAACACATTTCTCTTAATAGTTTCGTAATCGCTGCGCCTGATAGTTATTACCTATTCTTCGCGCAATAATTACCCACGCGTTAAACAACGTGCCTTTCTTCGTAGAATATCATCTAACACCAAAGTACGCTAGTTTAAACCAAACATTTTGTCGTTTGACCAGAAAAATCTATCCTGAATAGATACAACGTATAGTAAAATCGTACTTCAACGTGCCATACTTGTTAACTGCGCTATCTTGGAGATATCGTTTAAATAGTTTACGCAACATCTATCAGAGAGATGCTGTTGAACGAAGCTAGGACAAAGCGACGAGGTGGAAGTGGTAGACGAGGTATAAAGGCCGTTCATAATTGCCAGTGCATTGTGGATATTAATTTTGTGGCTCGTTCATATCGAAAGTAATATCGACCGGGCCTGGCCAAGGGAAAGTCTAATAGAAGTCGTCGCAAGATGAGTTACTGCCTTTAATTTCCCGATAATAGGACTCGAGTAACCCTCCTAACCGTTTCCTACCATCCCCTATGCATCCTCCCGGCCCCCTACCTCCCATCACCAACCACCCCCAGCTCTTCCGATTTCGCTCGCTATTCCTTTCTCTTTCCGTAAGGTCTCTCCTAGCCACTTGAAACTCAACGAACCGTCGTCATTCTACTCGAGCGCGTTAACCTCTTCGTCCTCTTTCGCAGGTACCCGTTGCTTGGAGGTGGCTGCAGAATTGTTCCCTGCAGATAGTTCCCGCGCGGGGGACACTCGGGCCAGTAGTTAACTTTGCGGTCTGAGCCATTCATCCCCCGTGGAACAACTATTTTATTGGCAAGCCCGCAATATAACCCTCCCCTCGTGGCGGGCGTTTATCAGCGGCGGGCTGTGTTTACCGGTAGCGTGGCTTTGCTAGCTTTTTTTCGA
This sequence comes from Bombus pyrosoma, assembly GCF_014825855.1. NCBI lineage: Eukaryota > Metazoa > Arthropoda > Insecta > Hymenoptera > Apidae > Bombus > Bombus pyrosoma. The sequence goes on along the minus strand of NC_057770.1, from coordinate 1,969,120 downwards.
TAGACTGATAAATCAGTCGAGCGCGATTAACGAATGGAAAAGTAATTTAAACGATGCTTGTTCTATTTCTTTTCTTTCGGCGGTCGGAGATTGGGGATCGATGATGGAAAATTTATTTGTCGGAGCGATGCAAGAGGATAGTTCTTCGAGTAACTCGAGGTTAAACATCGTCGATGCAAGTAACAGAGATTTATAGATAAGTGAACGGAGTTTCTGCGAAAATAATTTTTTCGACGTACCTCTCCAAGAGTAGAAGCCAGGTTACACTTGGCTAACTTTCCGGTGACTTGTCGAACGAAATTCCGGACGCTGGCCAATCTGCGACCTTCCGCTTCACGCGACACCGCGTTTCTTTCTCATCGTGGACAAAAGGCAGTCTATCAGAAGGAACGTAGCACCGGTCGCAAGGGTACAAAGTGATGTCACGTAATTGAAACCGTCGAATCGTGGCGATGGAACCTTCCCCCTGTAGACGGTGTTCACCGCGAATAGAGTTATTAAATATTTTTTACCAACATCACAGCTGTGGCAGTCCAAATTCGTCCTTCCTTAAAAGGATATTCTCTTCCGCGATGAGTGAAACACGATCAACAAAAAAAGAAAGAAAGAAAACAAGGAGAACTGGGAAATATAATTTTAGCTAAAACACATTCTCCCGACATAATGTCGATTTCCCTCGATAGTTGAAATAAGCGGACAGTGACGAATGAAACAGAAGGGAAATGTAACCAAAATCGTCACCGTGAACCGTTTTGCCAATTTTGTAGATGTCATCGGTCTTATTGAATTAGAAAAATGACCTCACTTTTCTTGTATACACGTAGACACCCCATTGGCAATCCATACGCAACGAGCATCGTCACCTTGCGCTATCATGCTGACGTTGCCGAATTCCCCTTCTGCCTTGTATCTCTTCTGTCCCTTCTTCAGCCGTGTACAAACGTAACCGCAAGCCACGATGTTGCCGTACGTACTTCACAAAGTTTACCCGAGCATTCCGACGATATTGAATTGAAATAAACCGTCTCTGCCCCCTCCCCCTTCTTCTGTCTCGCTTCGAGTTTCCAGACACTGGCGTGCAGGAAAAAAACGTTTCAAGTCGAAATAGCTTTCGAGTAATGCAAATCATTCAGAGAACGTACACGCCTTCTAAGAACGCTGTCTAAACATTCGTTGCCTCCACTGGAATTCGTACATTCGTTTGTATCGAGTTGAAGCGTCAGAATTGAAACAATGAAACTCGGAGCGTTATTAACGAAGATGTATGAAATTCTGTTGAAATTTTAAACCGAATTCCTTCTATTAAGCGTATGCATATGGTAAAGTTTTGCTATCTTCTATTTCTATTCCTTGAGCGTTCTCGATGATTATGCGAATTCGTTCTTGCAACAATATCGCAATAGTTACAATATCGCACGCAATTGGAAAATTATCGAATCTTAAGGAATAATAGCCACGTGTTTAAATTCTATTCGCTACAATTCGAATTCCAATATTATTTCTCACCGTCTATTCTGAATTTTTGATTGCGCATTCTACTTTCCCGGCTCTTTGCCATTTAATGATACATATTCAGATTTAAACTCGGCACATTCGAATGCAAATTTTCCAAATTTCGAGGTAAGTGGGAAGTTTGAATCGTGAAACGGTAACCATGAAAAAGGAGCTGATTATCCGACGTAATTATCGACAACAGGATTGCTCTGGAACGAAACAACGCGGAATGGAGAGCTCGATGATGGTCGGGGTCGTTTCAAAAGCGGCGCGAATGATTCATAAACCCGTGGCAATCTGCAGCGTCGGTACAAACCGCACAAGAGCTATTGGAATTTGTGACCTTCGGCGAAGCGAGGCGCAGCCTGTAATGCCGCGGACTCGCGTCCACTTGTGGGCGTCGAAATACTTGTGTTCGCGCGAGTCGATGAAGTTTGAGCAAATAAATTCTATTCGGCTGGGCGATACACACGCGCATCCACGAAATATCGAATCCGAATTATTTTAAGAATCTCACGAGTTTACCCACTTTGCCGCGTGTCAAATCCTCTTTAAAATTTAATTGCATCGAAGCACCAGCTCGGGTTTTGTTGTACGAGAGAGTCCTTTTAAATTCAATTACGATAAACGATTGGAGAAATAGTCGATAAATATCGTATCGTTGCTTTATATTCAGAAACGACGAGATTTTTAACTGGTAGCAAATAGCGATATAATTCGGCAGTCGTAGCTCAATATACACAGCTGTTAAATTATTCTTGTCCTTCGTATTTCGAGAAGAATGTCTTGACGAGAATGCAGCGTTACCTTTTTATTTCTTTTTAAAGACATTTTGCACGTTTTTCATTAAGATTTCTAGGACGAATAAATTCGTGTTTCTTGCATCTCGCTTCGCTTCGTCTTTCGCGCGGACTCGAAAGTTCAACGGTACTTATCAGAAATGGCAAATAATTTCCCGCGGCGGCGTGAGGAATGGCCGAGGCAGCGGCTCATTAGCCTTCCTTTTTGTTCGTTCTGCAACGATTTCCCGCGTTGTCCCTCGAAACGGAAACGACTTTCGGCGAGTATTCTTATCGCGATTCCTTCCTGTTCGCGTAAACCAACCGTACAGACGAGCAACATCCTCCACGGTGTGCGGCTATTGCTATACTTCCACATTTTCTGACGCGAATACCTACCTAATCGACTGAAGAATCTATGAAATACACGAGAGCGTTGAAATCATTTCTCCAGCCATATAGTGTCCAGACTTTTCCAAAGATCTTTTTAATAAAAGAAAATTGACCAATTTATAGATCGTACGAACGATCATCGAATTATCTGGCACAGCATATAAATGCTCTTAACACGATGATATTCGTCGTTGGAACACGCGGATGGGAAGAGTGGGCGACATGAAGACATCAACCATAACGCTGTCGAATGGTGCAATGCGTGCATTAGAATGGGCAAAGTGAGGACAGATGTCACGCATCCCCCGAGTGGCTCAACGGATTTTCCACGCATGTGTCGCCACAGATTTGCCTCGATAGCGGCGGTCACATATGTTGTCGATATCGGTTCGCGATGGCCATTAATTATTCCGGCATTTTTTTTTTATCGTACACGTAGAGGATAGGCTGCTCGATGGGTTCTACGCGCGTGTAGCGCGATTGCCGTTCGATATTCGGCGTAATCGGCGATTGATCGGTAAATAAGTGAGAGGGAAGCGGATAGGGAACGAGGTTTCAGCAATCGAGGATCGCAATCAGAAAATTATCCGATGTATGTAGTTGCATTGCGAATACCGCTGGAACACTTTCAAATCGAGCAAAGCGGAAAGGAGAGAGGGAAAATTGATGCGTTCAGCTTTGTACGGTTTACTCGAGATCGAACCGTCACGCGCACGTACAACGAGAAAATAAGATTTCTACGGCGTATAGCGAGCCGGTGTTTTTCCTTGCGAACGATCGCTACGTAATAGGAAAACTCATGAATTCCTGAGAAGCCAAGCGCGTGATTAACGAGCCTACGTTGTCGCTGGTCGCGCGGTCCTGCACGTCAGGATCTCCCTCTTTTTATCATGAACCAATTGAAAATTTCATTACCAAGCGGTTATTAAAACTTCATCGAAATCCGATACATATACATCGCTCAATTCCATTAACTTTTCCATTTGGCCGGAGCGAGTGGGCTGAGCACAATGAAAAAGTACGCGAACCGAGTTGAAGGAGGGGAGGAAAACTATTCCGCGCGGGATAACTGGTTTCCTAAAATAAAATAGATCTCTTTAAAGGCCGCGAGACTGGGGTTAGTAGAACGCATTCGAATGCCGCGGATAGATGTCCGTGTTAAACCGTGACACGCTCCTGTTTTCCCACATCCTCCTGTCGCTCCATAAATAAACGAGTTTCTTAATTAACCAAATTATACGCAACTGCATCAAAATTTCACATTACCAGTTAAGGGTTAATTGCATTCGCACCAGTCAACCGCTCCGCCACACTAAGCCCTTTACGCCGCTCAACTACGTGCCAGAAACGAGATTTGCATCGTCGCAATTTCCACGTACAGATTCGCGCATATCTTCGCGTCTACCCGCCGCTGCTGCACCCAGTCGTATCCTGGAATTACAATTTTCAGAGCTGCGAGTTCGAGAGAGGATCCTCTCCGCTGTGCCGGTATAACAAAAAGCCGCAATGAAAACAACGTCTCTCCAATGGTGAATTACCAGGCTATGGATTGCGACGCGTTTTCAACGTCGCAACAGCAAAGTGTTTCGTGCGTTTAATTCTCTTAGTTCGGTCGACGGAAAATAAAAGCACGCTCGATTCTACGTACCGAAGTGGAATTTTCATGACTGATCGAGTTTTACCGATAACAATAATAGAATTTTCGACGGGAAAAAATGAACGAATCCTCTGTCAACAACAAAAAAGAAGAGAAAATATGGGACAAAAACGAAAAGTAAAAAAATGTACAGAGAGAGAGAGAGAGAGAGAGTCCAATGATCGGGAGATTTAGAGCGGCAAAAAAGCGGAGCACAACGGACCGATGCTAGAGCAGGAACGAAAGACGAGAAGAGAAAGAGGGAAGAGTCGAAGGAGGGGGGATATAAAAGTAAAAAAAGAAAAGAGAAAAAAATTGAGACGATGAGGAAGGTAGAATGCAGAAGGAAGAGGCCAACCGGAAAGGAGGAGAGCGAAGAGGTGAAAGGATGAGGAAAGAAGGCAGCGAGTATCTCGCAGTACGGTAGCCACGCCAAAGGTGTATCATAGCAGGGCCCAAAGTGTCGGATGCTCGTGGGATGTTCGGGGCCGCGAAGCCCCTTGCCAGTCGGTCCAGTCGATGGAGGTAGAGAGTAAGTGCTTGGCTCGAGGATCGAACGAGAGCGACGAGGATGCCCGGACCCAGTGTAGAAAGAGCGGGTACGAAAAGAAGAAGAGTGGCCGGCGGTAGAGGAGAGGGGCAGTCGGCGTTCCGTCTTACCTTGTAATTTACTCACCGCAGGCCCCAGGCTATCCATCTCGTGGCATAACTCAGGGATGGGCCCATCGGATCCCGAAAATGTCACTTCTTCGCGGGGCACCAGATGCGGCCAGGAATTTCGCGTTACCAGCACGCTCCGCCGATTTCGCGCGATTCGAATTTCACGCGTGTTTAGTTTCCTAAATGGACGACGTATAATTTCGCGAAGCGTCCGTGCTGGATCCCTGGTTCGTCGTCGAGCAAATTTCATCAGCTTCGTTTTGTCTTCGTCGGGCAGGAAAGAAGATTTTTCCAGAAGAGGCAGAGCGTCTCCCGAACAAAACCGTCACACGCCCATCTCCTCGGTGGCATTTCGCCGAACCTCCGGTCTACCTTGGACGATCCCACGTGACAAATAGCGGCATCGAGGATAATAGAATTTATGATAGTATTATACGGGCGCGTCTATTGTTCGCGCAGGTAACTCGTACACACGGTACGCTCAACGAGCCAAAGTGGTCGTTGCAAGACGCTCGATCTGCCGCCGGATAACCACACTTATTCTCGTTCACGAACAAGCAATCGCTCAATTACCGCGCGCCGACTAATCTCGTTAGAACTCGCACCACCTACTAACTGTCTATTGTTTCCCAGAATTATTACAGGATGCCGTATGTTAGTGCGGTGGAGCGTGTATCAAACGCGAGGACGAAGAGGATCACCGCCCCGTGTAAACGAATTCGAAACGGCTGATTCGCTGCAACATACAAAGTGAGCGCATATACGCGCGCTCGCACGACCGCCACGAAGGTAACGCGACTAGGCACAGCCCTGAGTTCCAAGTCGAGCTTCGATACAACGCTGCATACGTTTAGCTAAATTACACTTTATATATACCATTATTATTTCATGGGTCCCACTGATGTGCCCTCTCACGACTGACGCCTTTTTCTCGTCTTCCCCTCCTCTACTTATCCCCCTTCGTTTCTGCCCTGCAGCCGAGGAAAAAAGCGGCGCGCGATCCTTCTCTACCTCTATGCGCAACCAGGTAACCTCGCGATCGTTTCATTGCGATCACGATATTACCGCTAACTAGATTTTTTCCCCTGATACACTTATGCTCAATCGCCAACAACGTCGCTGGATCGTTTGCCGTATAAGAAACGTGTGTTATTACGGTTCATTAGGCGGAATACCATCAAGGGAATGGATAATGCACGGAATCGCAAACGCGAACGTTTCTTCTCTGGTAATACTTTCATTGTTTCCTTCTCTCTACGCTTTCGACGGAGAATTAAAGGGAGAGGAAAAAACGAAAGAGGAAAGGAGGGAGAGAAAAAAGAGAAAGGGGAAGAAATAGGATTCTTCGATCGACTGATAAAACCATTCTAGAACGTCAATAGTTTTTCCGCGAAGGAACCTCCAAGTCACAAAGACCCTTTACCGTAAGTAATCAGACATGCAAAATTCTTCTTTTGTGCGCTCAATCTCCCCTTATTCTCGTTCAGCCGCGTGCCACCGTCTACTCTTCCCTCTTCCCTCTCTTTCTTTTCCTTCCCTCTTCTCTTAATCGAACCGTCCCACTTCTTAATTTCAACGATACTTTCGTCCGTTTTTGATGACCCTAACCGAAGCTTTCTTCTACACGGTAGCATCGACGAACTTCCAGAGTCGTTAGGACAAGCGTCGCATGATATACGAGCTTTCACCCACCCCTTCCTCGGCTCTTTTTCTTCGGCCGTTAAAAAAAAAAAAAAGAAAGGAAAAAAGAGAAAGAAAACTGTATTAATCTACGACAACGTAGCCCTCCTCCTTCGTCTTCCTTCCCGTTTCCTTTGTCGAGGTCTTCTCTCTGTCCCTCTCCTCCACTCGTCTAACAGCTTAAGGGAACGTTTGAGACTAAACTACCACTAAGGTTGTCATATTGCTCCCGATCTCGAATCTGAAATTCAAATGGCCGCCGTGCCATGACTTTCAAATCTATCGATTAGCAGATAGCACCGCGAGCAAGTACAAATTCACAGTAGCAGACGGGATGCTCGCGAATATTTATGCTTTCGAAAACGGAAGAGGGTAATATACCTGGCAAATGAAAAATTTATTCCGCCAATCGTTGTCTGTCGTTCCGTAGCTTCCGTGGCAAGTGCCAGATCGCCAGGCGTCGATATTTTTAGCGTCTTTCCTTCGCTACGTTCATTTTCCTACGCTAATCCCTAATTACGAAACAAGATCATTTTCTCAATGTTTATTTTACTATTAACGTTACAGCTGTATCAGTACGATGAAAGCGATCAAATCGTAATCTTTCGTAAAAGCGGACTCGATTCTCTCTGTAATTCTTTTACGAACGTTTAATTACTTCTTCCCTCGCGTTGCGTACTTCTCATTCGCGTTTTGATTTCTTCGATACAGAATACTTTTAAACGTCGACAACTTTAGCCTCGACGTCCAGCGAACGATTCAACACGCAATTACCAAGTAGAAAACGAGTCATTCACGAAATAACACGTACCGTTGCTGTGTGTTAATCGAAGCACATTCACAGCAAGCGATACCTAAATCCCTTAATCGTCAACCGATTGCACGCAAATCCTCCGCCTAAAAAGATTTACTTATCAGCCGTCATGTAAGGCGTTAATTAATTATTTGGCCTCGAGGCGTTTCGCGTCGCGCGCGCGCGCGCGCGGAACGAGAGGCCAAAATTAATTCAATTTAATCCACGTCCACGCGAGGCAGGCGCGAAGATCCTGATTCCCCGTCGCTGCCCTTTCTTCGTTCACCCGTCAAGCGCAAAAACAAACGGGCCAGCGTAGCCACTTATGCAAAACACAGCCGACGGCAATTAAAACTAAGTAACAATTAGACGACGAAGGGGTCCAAGTCCCGCCCGGTGAATGCGTGACCCTTTAATGCGACGCGAGCACAAAAGGCGAATCCGTGGCTCTTTTCTTCCTTTGTTTCGCACACCGGCGCGAGAGACCTCGCAGCTAACCTGTCTTTTTTCACTTATCCGTTTCTCTCTTGCCTCGTTTCTCTTTCTCTTCGCTCGTGGTCGTATCACCTGTGTGCGCGCGCGCGATTTCGTCCCGTTTCAACGTGGATACGCGCGAGCGCGAGTCAGAGGCCCCTTAAGTATGGCTTTCAGTACGCGCACAGGCAATTTCACGAACGCGAAGCGTGCAACCACCGCGGTAGCCAGAAAGACGACCACGCCCCCGATCGCAACTTTGTCGAGTAATAATTAGCGATATCAATTAAAAAATTTCCCCTCGTCACTGGCAATTAATTCACAACCGTTTCGAGTTTCTTGCCAATCTCTCTCCTTCTTTTTTTCTCTTTTCCTTCCATTATTATCGGAATGAGTCTACGTTCTCTCGTCTTTCGGTTCCATCCCGGTACGTTACCCGAACTTTCATTCGCACGAATTTCCATTCTTCCTTTCGGTGCATGGAAAACAGAATGCTAAAGATCCGAAGAACGAGTGGAACAGACGAGTGGATGTATCATCGAAATGTTTTGAAATACCCGTAATTGCTGGCTGGACGCGAGGTGGCCGTAGGTGACGTTCGAGCCATTTTGATACGCGTCTAACGAAACTACTCGCGTTACGTTGTCACCAAGTAGCCACGCAGAGAACGACGAATATTTCGACAGGCGATCAAGCGACGAGAATCTTCTCGGAGGATCGTCCGGGCACGAAGTGAAAGAGACTCTGGACGGGCTAGGCGAAGAAAAGAGAAGAAGTTGCGGGATCAAAGTCCAGACCGTCTTGCGATTAAGCAACAAACATAAACGACCACGGATACTGCGACGTTCACGGATAAAGAGAAATATTTACGAGACTGATATCCGTGGCTAAAAATTCCGCGTACAATTAGCGCCACGTTTTGCGTAAAGCGCGAGTCATTCCGGCAAAGTGCTGTCTCGCGAATTTACAATCGGAAACGTGTTGCGAAAAGCGAACGGGAAAGGGAGGAGGAAAGTGACGCTTAACGAGCCCTTATGGATAATCGCGCGCTAATGAGTAAGCGGCGCTGGAATCGTAGATAGCGCGAGAGAAGTATAGTGTCGCGCGATCGTCGTGTGTCTGCGGGTAATTATAAGTTTTTCACCGTCTCGCTTCGCGAGTTACAGCTCGAGTATTGCTATTCAAGGTCTTGCTCGTGAGCATCGGACCAAGCGCGATCAAAGTCGTAACGACGGCTCTCGCTGTCGAGGCATAAACTCGAAAGTTTTCGCAGGCGGAGAGAACGCGCCAGCTCCATGGGAACTATACTAGCTTTTAGCAAGTTAAATAAACGATACACCTGTTCTCCTGTTCGCGTCGAATCTCTCCGTTATGACGCAGACTAGCGAGAGGGGAAGCCTTGGCTCGCCGATCGACAGCGAAGAAATCTCGTTGCTTCCACGAAGGATCTCGTTTATAATCGAGTTCGAACGGTCGAAACTTCGTTTTCTTCTTGCGTGTAACAAAGTTGGAGAAGCGAGTTTCGAACAGGGGCGTACACGTACCGCAAGCCGGAACCAACGGCTGTAATTTCCACGGCCGATGATCCGGTCGCAAGAACTGTCAGTAACAAATGTGCAGTCGGCCGCGAGCACGCCCGAAATCGCGCGATCAGAAGTCACGGTAACTTTAATTACCAGTTTTCAATTCGTTAGCGGTGCGCAACCGCGTCCACGATACGTGACCGGAATCCGCGCGTTTGCCAGGCAAAAAATTAGCATGCTTCTCTGCGACGTGCCGCAGTTCGTTGGTTAATTTGCAAAGACGCAAGGAATCGATCGCACGGAATTATTGTAGATTGGCCGTCGCCGTTAAGATGACCGGGCGCATAATTTTAGGCGACGACTAGCTCGATCAATCCTCGACTTTCAAATCCAATCGTTTTATAAATTCCTCCTTTTCAATTATCAGCTTGAGTCTCTTTTATAGAGCGATTTAAATCCAACCAGGTATATTTCGCGAGAGGAAGGGAATGGAGAAAATTGAACTGTGATAGGGGAATCGGTATACCTCGAAACAGTGAAATACGTCGAGCAACGCGCAAAGTACTCGTGCAATTATTCGAACAAATTCACGACAAATCTGACGTTTATCTCGTTTCTAGAAACAGCTGCATTCGTATAATTTAATCTAAAGAAAAATGCGTTTCAAAACATTCAACGTCAGCGTCAGGTCTTTTTACCGACACGTAACTTTTCTCGAAATATGTAGATTAATTAATTGTTATTTAACATAACAGCTTACGTGAGAGATCGTTTCGAGATATCGCGTGTACCCACGAAGAATCCCTTCTTGCGAAATTAAATTAACTCCGGCTGTTAATTAGCAACATTGTTCGTTGCCTGCTGTAACCGAATCTCTCGCGTTCTTGATTGTAACGCGGCGCAACTGAAACCATCTGTTGTACAACGTAGTATTAGCCATCGTATGAATCGCCAAGCGATTCTCTATTTTCATAATAATATTAATTATCAATTACGACGAACGTTGGTCCGTCACGAGGCTGCAACTGAGCGCGGCCCATCGTTTTCGATTTCTCATCGCCAAGTCCCTGAAGCGCTGTCTATCACCGCGATTGACGTGGTCCGTTGCGTAAACTCATCGCTGGTCAATACGCCAGTAAATATCCCGTATAAAGTACGTAGATGTTTCTCGTATCAGGCATTTTCAGGGAGAATAAACTTGCGCATTTGTTTATCAGACTGTTCGGAAAAATCAAATTCTCATTCATATCGTGATAGCCTTTTTGTTATACGTCCGATGGTTATAACGACAATTCTCATATAAAATGTGGCGGAAAATTAAATGGGAGGAACAATGAAATAAACAATTAAAAGAATTATACAAATGGAAAATACCGGCGATGAAACGTGATATGGGCCTACAGCGATATTAAAGTAGCAGATAAAAAAGTATTCCTTGTGTAGATTCGGTAGATATCGCGAGTTATTCGATCTAAGTTAAATTCGTCTGAATTAAAATTCAAATGAAAATTCCAAATAAACGCGGATATGGTTGTTTACGAGAATTTCGGAGTGCGCGCATAATCCGGACAGAGAAACGTTGTTGCTCCCGTCGAAATTGGAAATTCAAAGCGTTCAAAGCCACCGTGATACGATACGCGCGTTAATTTTAAATAACGATACGATTGATACGTTTACATAAATTCAATTAAGGGATATGCGGCTGGAAATTATCATTTACCTGCATCAGCGTAACGCGAGACGAATCGAAAAACAAGTCTGGATACGGGGAGCACCGGTGGGCGTTAGCTTGTGTGAATCGTAATCGCGTTATCGTAACGCCTGCCGGAACGCGGTACAAAGGGAAATTCGATTTGAAAATACCACGGCGCAGAAAACAACACGTTTGCCGCATTGCGAAACAATTTGCTTGGCCGTGCGAGCTGCGGTGTCATTACGCGTTTTCGCGACACTGTTCCAGTGTAATTCAATGCCTCTCCGCGGTTCTTGCTTTGTTACACACGGCTAAACATCATTATTTGTAAACGGGGGAGGGGGGGGGGGTTATATGATTGATCGAAAAGCGATGAAAGTGACCCAACTCGCGCTACGCCTCGTGCCACGCCTCGCTCCGCCAAAGATAGATCGACGTGGAAACGAACGCTATTTCCTGCTTCGGCATAAATTTCGTTTCATGGAAATGTGCGAAACTCGTCTGGCTTTTGTTTAAACCTGTTTCCGTACCTAACTTCTACAGGCCAAAAATTTATTTTGTTACGTCGTACCGCGATACAGGGAACGCTGCGACAACCACGTTATTCCGCGGTATACTGCAAGAAATCTCTCTAGTGCTCGATGGAAGATATATAGTGGTACGACCTAATATATAACGATAGAGTTAGCCCAGAAAATGGCAGTTTCACAGTATCGCTGGTTAAAATATTAAATCGTCCCACTTTTCTCGATACGTATATCAAAGAAAAGGGAACACAAGCTTATTTATATCCGCGAGTTTTCTATCTCCATTTACGAATCTTCCGTCGTAAAGGTTTCGTTAAGCTTTCAGAGGAATTTCGTTATTCGCGTGACGACCTAATAGGTGACGTTTAAGCTGCAACCTGTTTCTCGAAGGACACCGTTTGCGTCGCTAGACAGCCTGTATCGTAAACCCTCTATCGTTCGCCTGTTCCAAAAATCGCCGGGCTTAAATCGCTTGTAACAAAGATTTAATTGAGGCAATTAACGAAGGCAGGCAGGCTGTGAAAGTGGGGAAACGAGAATGGCAGTGACAGGGAAGTGGTGCAAGAGAAGGGTTGTCTGCGCGAGAGTACGACGATCGAAAAGAGAGAAACCGACACCAGGGACACGCGTGTGCCTCGATATTTATGTACAAGGTGCTCTCGACAACGCGATTTCTGTTTTCCAGCTAAAGGGCGGACGTTGATAGCTGTCCGTGCCGGAAGGAACGTACGTGTCTATAAGAAATTATTTACACACAAAGTAAGTCCACTGACAAAATTCAATTAATACACCCTTTGAAGCCTGAGTTATAATTAAAAACTTGATTGACACGCGTTTTTTGCGAAGCAACTGCAAAAGCTGCGTGTTTTTATTTTTTTATTTTTTTATTTTTTTTTTGTTTTTAACATCAAAGGTAGATTTAATAACGCGCTCCTTTGTAACTCGAAACCCTGTTGCCATTTTCAAAATAGACGCAAAATGAACCAACCGTGTTTCCACTAAACGAACGAAAACTCTATTACGATCATTCGATAACTAGTTAATTTCGTTACTCGAACAAACGATCCTCGAAAGTATCTCGAAGCTTCTATTCTAAAGAGGAACCATAAACAGGATCGTTGATATTAATCTTTCGAGCCATCTCTTATTTTCAGAACACCCTGTACGTCACGTCCAGCCACGTCTATACGCGCACAAGCCGATAGATACACAGCGGAGCGTGAGACGGCCGGCGTAAGGGTGGAAGTCTCGGTGAAGGGTCCTTCACTTTGCCGAAAAGGAAAGGACCTCGAATACGTTATTTGAAAAGGGACGTCCGTCCTGCTGGGGTGGAGACGAGCCCGAGAAGTGACCCTCCATGTATTATTCCCTTCGAACGTCATTTCAAAAACGGCTTATCCGCCGCGAGACTATTAATGTCAAGCCTCCTCTTCGTCGACGCGTAAACGGAAGGGAAGAAACGACGGATGACGACTACTAAGACGACGACGACGACGACGACGACGACAACGAAGACGACGACGATGTCGCCCTGTGCGAACGACGATCTGATTTGTCCAGAATCCTTCCCGATTTAAGGCGACCCTGGATTTAAATCCTTCCGACAAGCACTCCGCCGTAATGAAGCTGACACCAAGCTCGCCGCGGCACATTTCTCCAGCAGACAGGGGGCACGAGAGAGAAAGAAAGAAGGAAAGAGCGAGATCACGGACTTTTGATAATTATTAACGTCCGACACGCCGGCCGGGTACCACGTTCGGCGTAATTTTCGACGAAATAAAATATCGCCCGGCTGTATATTACGGTTTTACCGTCGATATTCGTGCCCGACACCAGAGCCAAACCGACCGGATATAGAATTATTCGTGTTTCTTTGCGCATGATTATTCGCGTTCCGTTATGGAATTTTCGTGCCGTGTTACACGCGGCGTACTCCCTACACGCGTCACGTACGCAACGTTGATCGATTCGCGCGCGTCAAAGGGGGATCAACGCGCGAACGTGCTACGCGCTACGCTGTGAACCGCGCCGTTGATTAGCCAACGTTCGTCGCCTTGAATGAGAAGAACCGTGAAATCTACGGATCGATCGATCGTTATCGATCGTTTTGCAAGGTCATTTTGTAGCGTGCCTTCGAAAGAAAATTTTGTTCGATAGAAAAAAAGTTCGTCGAAACCGAGACGAGTCCGCGGTGAAAAATTGTAAAGAAGAATGTAGCATGTAAAGAAGAATGTTTCAACAAAAGTGGATAATTATTTGCGTATACAGTGCTATACAGTACGGTATTATACGATACAAATATTAATGTACTCGTTAAAAACGCCAAATGAAAATAGAATGCGAAAAGGACCGGATGCGAATAAAAAGGAAGGAAACATCGCGAAACGATCGCTACGCAAAATAAAGCAACGCTCACGGTCGAGAAGTCTTCCATTTGGAAGGATTAGGACGTTACGTTGCATTGTCGCTGTGAATACCTTTTCTCCTCTCCCGTTATTCCTCTTTTTCCCTGTGCTCGCCAACCTACGACTTCATAAACGTTTTCATAAATTTCCGCTTGGAACGCGGCACCGCGGCGAACAGGGCATAAAAATCGGCCAACTATTTTACCTGACGGGGAAAAGGGGGAGGAGGAAGGCAGTTACGCGTTATCCGGCAGATTGTCTGCAACGTTCGGACGTTTCTATCGTGGCGCGAATAAAAACGCATCGCTTACCGATATCGAAAAATCGTTAGGAAGAACGTAACCCAAGATATATAACGTCGAGAGATTCCCGGAGCGTACAGGTCGCGTGCAGCGTCCGTACGAGACTCTCGCACAGAGAGACGATTCTCTCTGTCTCTCTCTCTCTCTCTCTCTCTGTATGTACTCTTTCTCGCACGCCATTTCAATTATTCTTCGTTACAGATCTCGCGGCCGCGAAACGCTTTACTCATTTGCGAGCATCGCGAGCGCGCTTTCCGAAGGAACGATCGTGTTTGCTTTCCGAAGATTGCCGCGATAAATCAACGCTTCCAGCGCGATCGGTTGAATCAAGGAGAGCGTTGACTTTTTTTCAGGAATTCGATTTTCTAGCGAGCACCCATGAAGGATGGGGTCCGAAGGTAAAGAGAACGGAATGGACGTGATTTACCGTCAAGCTCGTTTGCACGGTTACGTAACGAGCTTGCGTTTTAATCTAAATATTCGACTTCGATTGTACGTGCTTTGCTCGCACGACGACACCGCTCACACGCTCTAAGATATATAGTGACACGATAGACTTGACTCGCTAAAGCTTCGATATTGACTTTTGCATAGAACAATCAAACTTGATGCATATTTTAAGATACCAGATATTTCTGATACAACGACGAAAGAACAGGTATCGGTGTTTCCTTTCGACCAGCAAAGGTTATATCCTCATAGAGAATCGTGGATCTGCCATTAATAACAAACTAAACGGTCTATTGTCAAATGTAAGTCGCTTAATCAAAAATTGTCCGTAATCGAGTTTGACGAATTGCGAGGCAAACTGCTTAGCTCGATTCAAACGATCCTACGTTATTCTATGTATATAGAATCGATTCGAACGACAGGATAAATAAAAAGAAGCACCGTGAGCGAAGACAAGGGAACGCGCAACGTCAAGACGCCTACCGTGTTTCTCCGAGCGTTTCCACGACGCTTTTATTATAGCAATCGTAAATTAAGTTAGCGATCACCCGCGTCCGGTGGACCGAATTTATAGCCAGGACGATTTTACGTCGCATCGAGAAAGATTTTACGCGGCATCCAAAAGGATTTTTCGTATTGGTCTCCGTTCGCGAAAGACACGCGTTTCCGCGACGCTCGAACGAGATATACAGGTCGTGTTTAATTGCCACGACGACCGGACGAGGAACCCGCCGTGGATCTTATTTTCACTTCCGACGGACGAAAGCGTAAAGCTGTGAGAGTGCAGCGGCGACAGAAAGAACGGAGTGCGAGACCGAGGGAAAGAACGCTTACGGTTTTGTTAATTAAATTTCTGAATTAATCCCGGTCGTCGCGACGCCACGGTCGGGCTAATACTTTCTCTTTATCCCGCCACGGCGAACGCTCGAGAAAGCCGACATCTCTGGCACGTGCGACTGCGTCCCTATAACCGCCACGTTCTCCACGGGCCTGGAAAAAGGAAATGTGCTTTCCCTTGCCCCCGTTGCCTTGAACTTTATGCCTGCGTAAGCACGACCGCCGGTCCTCCGATTTACTGCCGCTCCGGCAACGCCGATGAAATTACGCAACGATCGGGAAACGAATTGAACTCGTAATTTCACGAGGATTCAATGTCCGATGACAACGCCGACTTTATGTAAAACTCGCGGATTACTAAAAAGCTCGAAGGATTTGACGGAATAGATTGGAGTTTTAGTATAATTTGATTTAATACGTAGATGAAAGCCACGCTGAGAATAAAAACGACGAAGAAAATGATGGATGATGGGAATCTTGGATCATTGCCACCAATAAGGAGATTTGGTGCTGTATCAGCTTACCGTTTGAAAGTCTCAGAATTCTCGAAACACAGATAAAATACAGGCGGTCGTTCTTGAAATTCGTAGGCTGCACGACCAAAAATACGACAACGTGGCGGACATTTAATCGCGCGTCTGACGTGGTTCGCGTTATTATCTCTACGCGGGAACTACATATGTCGCTGGTGCGTATAAACGAGCGTCGACTTCGTATTAATGGCGCCAAGTTTGCGCCCTGACGTTTACCGCCTTCCAAAACGCGCTTCTCGGAAGTTATGAACTTCTGTGGAATTATGAACCTCGAACGAACGTGGCCGTCCGCTTCTACGCGTACAGAACTCGAGCAAGAGTCCGCGGGATTCCTTAATGGCGGCCAAAATCTGCGTTACGCGACTCGCGCGACGAACATTAAAACGCGCGTACGAGCAGACACCGGTATCGAATTTCGCGGCGGTAAATTGCTTCTCAAGCCGTCAGATCCTCGGTAGCCACGAACACAACGTTGCGCGAAAGAACGTGCCACGATCACGTCTTGATTATGAACCGGCAAGACGGCACCACGCGGTTACAATGCGATCGAGCGACTTTTTATTAAACCGTTCTTCTTTTTATAACGTTTCGAACGTATCCCAGTTTCAACGATCAACTTGCTTGCTAAACTCGCTGCCAAAGTTTTTATTAGGAAAAGTCTCTAAGACCGTTGGAAACTTTGTGCTAAAATCTTCAGCGAAATTCACCGCCGACCGTTTGATTGTTCTATTCAGCCAGATAAGATCCGAGGATCCCAAATACGGCTACATAGTGGGACGTACTATATCTTGGTCGGAATAAAGGGGGTACTCATGAATTCGTAATGAACATTCCAAAGACCGGTTTTCTCTTCATTGAATCTCTATTACGCTGTAAGACAGAGTACGCTTCGTTGTACAACTTAAAAATGCATAACCGTATCACTTATTAAACGCGTCGTTATACGTCCATTATCTCGTGTCTACTTCGAGCGTCCATTAATCCTATATGAAATTCAACGCTTTGGATTTACGTAAAGGAACGACCAGAATCGTATACGTCGTCGTTTCGCGTTCGATACGTGAAAATTGGATGATAACGGTTCGTGTCGAGGGGAAACGCTGTCTTCTATCGTTACCAGCTACTTTTATGACTACACCAACGATATGGACGAGTTGATACATTTTAAAGGAGATCACATGGACGAGCGGCTTGCGAGGAAAAAAAAGGACGAATAGAACCGCAAGGAGCTGCATCGTCCAACAGGGAGTAGAAATGGCAAGCCCTATCCAGCCGTTTGAAATACGATTGTAACGTTGATATAAAGCATGTCACGGAGCCGGAACCTTTACAGCGCACTAAAACCACGGGCTCGAGGATGATCCAAGGGATAAAGATTCGGCCAGAGACACCCGACCGACCGGAGATACCCGATCCTTCGACCCTGTACACACGGGGCCAGCTGATTGTTTGACGTCGACGTGATATCATTTCCTGTCGCAACACCTACACACGGTCCAATACACTGGATTTAGGGCTTGCTTTACGTGGTTAGACGTCCTCGTATATACCGAATGAATCTCTTACTTCAAAGTATCGGGATCCTAAAGTCGAGGGGAGAAGATAATAAAGACTTCGCGGCTGATAGAGGCAAGTTCGAAGAGAGATCGGTCCAAGTATTCGTTCGAGAATTTCGCCGAACTACGTCTCGAGTAAAAGTGAAATCATTCGTTCGATATTGGATCGAAATTGATTTTCTTCGGTTTTAAAAGGTGTAGTTTACCTTGGGTTAGAATGTATTGCGCTTAGAGAATAATCTTAAGAAAGAGGGAAAGAAATCCAAGCAACTGTCGAACAGCGTTTTCGAAAAGAACGATGGAAATGAAAAAAAAGTGAGTGTGATGGAAGCGAAAGCGCGTAACAGAGCGCCAGGATCGTAGAAATTTCTTTTGTTAGACGTCGAGCGGACGATATATACAGTCTAAGAAAATTAGTGATCATCGATTTACGATACGTTTTTTTATCGGTCCCGAGTGTTTTCCGGCGAATAAAATGGCGGTAAGGTCGTAAACGAACATCGAAGGGACAGGAAGAACGATGCTACTTCGCGGGAACAGCCGTTAAGGTTAAGTCGAGTTATCGTCGTAGATTTACTGCAATGGGTCGGCGTTAATATATCGTTTTACAGGCTCGTATGCCATCTATTTACGGTGAAGTAATCCGATGAGGCGTGTGCTCCCGTTACGAACACAAAACGAAAATCACACTATCACAAAAATTAGACTACTACCGTGAGGTTTGAACCGGTAAAGCACCGAACAGCGGAAAAAGGCTGAACCTATCGTATAATGCTTCGATCAGCAAGAAAAATACAGCACGATAAATATAGGAATATCGTGAACGATAAAAAATTCAGACTACCGAGATACGCTTATTTCCCATCGCGATGTTTGAGAATCGAGAATCAATTGACATCGAATATACGGCACTGTACGAGTAGGTGATGACAAAAACGCGCCAAGAGGACGAAGAAAAAAACGGTGGGAAAAATAGACAAAAGCGCATGGCAGTCTTTACACGGGCGATATTTATACAAAACGGCTGGATTCGCAGCGTGATTTGTCAAACGATTCGACAGCTTAAGAGCGGATCAAGCTGAAATTTATAACGCCGCGACTCGAAACGAATGGTAAATTTTAATTCGGGTTCGTAGCTTCCGGGCCGTCCAGGCCCGCGTATATATTTAAATCGTTAAATTACAACGTAAAAGTGTGGCCGTTGTTAGCATCAGCGCCATCGCCATTCCATCCATCGTTCCGTCGCGCAAAAATAATACGTGGCTAATGGAGCTCGTACGAATCGTAATTATGACACATTCAAACCATCGATACGGACCGAGGGGTGTGAATAACAATTTACGAGCTCGGTCGCGTTTAACGAGTTCAAAGACCCTTACGATGCACGTCATTACCAGCACATACACCACACGGCTTGATGTCCGCGCGTTGCAATTAGATTCCTTGCATATTATTCTTAATCATCCGGAAAATGTTTCCCGCACCCGTCGCCGTTTAATTCCATTTTAAATTACGCTCATTGGGAAAAGTTAATTTACTCCTTCGTCGATCATTCTCAACTTTTTCACTTAACTATAAATTCTCTCAAGTAGTCTCTGGAACATAGAGCAGACGATAACGCATCGCTGACTGTCTTGTTAAGTAATGTAAAATATAACGTATGGAAGATGGATATCACACGTAGTAAAATATAATTAACATTCATCCTATTTCATTATCTCGTTCGTGCTTCGACAAGTACATTTACAGTTCCTCTTCGTTTCACTTTTTCGCTTCAATTATACACACACACATATATATACAGAAGATTTCCGTGTACACCGTACCGAACGATCGAGGTTAACGCAGACGCATTTTCGCTAGCGAGTCGCGTATATCAAACTCTTCAAGAGACAAGCATCCACCTCCCGCCTCTCTCTCTCTCTCTCTATTTCTGTTTGTAATTTGTTTCTGCAAATAGCCGATTCTTGAGAGGTAACAGCGCAAACCAATACGATATGCTGCGTCAAGTTCTGCGCGTTCGCTGTTCAACCGTTGCCGGTTCCTCCGTTGGCGCATCCGCAGATGCGAAATCCGGCGAACCACGTCCGTTATATCGTCTATCGAAATGGAACATCGGTGAGATGGAAATCTGAGGAAAATCTAACTCGCCAAGCTCGTTCCTGCTAGCTGACATTATATATCTGTCTGCGCTACACGCCAAATACAGCTCCCTGTGTGTCTATATGTATAACCATTCGTTCTTCCAGCAAGCGGCAGCGCAACAACACGCCACCACCATCGCCATCACCACCACCCACCGCGAATTTTATCGCCTGCACGACCACGGCAATAAACCGCTATATTTAGTGTGCTCCGCGAATCTCGCCGTCGAAGTAATGAAAAGCTCGGAACACACATATCCGCGCAATATCCTTGAACCGTGCTACAGCCTCGGGGAGAACGTCTAATTAGGTCAAGGGGCCGTGACCTCCTAGCGTCTTGCATGTGCGCCTATCAGCCGAGATGAAAAACGGGGAGAACTTGGAGGGAAGGAAGAGAGAAACTGCTTGCTTGACAAACGGAATGGCTGATTTGGGAAAGAAACGCGATGGAAATTGTCAAGGTCCGGTTCTTACCATTCTTTCTATCATTAAAATGTAAAAAATCGTGTCTTTTTCAGGTTTCTCCATCTTGGTAAATATTTTTCGATACGAGATACAGCGATTACACTTTTATAATTAATTTTAACGATTATAATATTTAAGCTTCCCAACTCGGCATCGCTATTTCCATCCTTTGTTTGCTTCCTGTATTTTCTTATTTATCCTTCGAGATGAGATTGCTCGTTAATTAAAAAATTGTACGAGTTTCCTCGCCGTTAACTGCCATTGCCGAGGAAAGTCGTTATTGTGTCGAAGACAAGGCATTGCCATCACAGCCGAAGGAGTTAGAAACAGTGAAATTTCTATTCAGCTACGATATTAAAACCATCCCCCGTTGCTTTGTGCAACGGCCGAATTACGAAATTACTTAAAAGATCCCCGGTAACTTCTACCGAAGGCTCTTTTAATTAATAGTTCGCCAGCTACGCGTTGAATACCCAGCAGTCACCCAAGTGGTTATCAAAGTAATCCCAGTTCAACGTACGGAGTAAGGAGAGTTAAAGGAGATTTATCTCCCCAACTTATTAGGCTCGTTGTTGCGCGCAGAAAAAAAAAGGGAACGCGACTAGTAGAATAAAATTCGAAACGGTCGATTATCGAAGGATAAAATCTCGTTGGAGAAGATACCGTGGCTCGTTGATTACGTTTTTACCGTTCCAACAATACCAGACACGCGTTTGTTTGATTCACGTGTATTTTAATATACATTAAAAAGCTTATCGAACATAAACACGCGTTTAATACTCCGCTGATTATCAGAGAGATGCTCAAAGTAGATAAATGTATCGCCGTATTAAAGAAGCAAATTCCATCATCGGATATTATAAATTCATAGCTTGTAATTCGACAAATCGATTCGGAATTCCCTTCGAGTTCCCGAGTCACGCGTCGATAATACTGTTTCATATTTCCAGGTAAATTTCCACGTAAAAAGCATCCATCCTATTCGAATCATTTGCATTTTATTATCCATAAAAAGGCGTTGGATCAACGATACGATCGATGTCGCGTCCCGAAAGATCGAAACCGCCCTTTCTTACGCCAGTTGCTCGCGACACGGCCCACTGACCTATACCCATGCACGAATCATGCATCCTTGGCGGAATGCACGGAAACGCCTATAAAAAGCAAAGTCTGAGCAGTAAGTCTCGGTAAGAACCATCGACAGGGTTAGTGCTCTTAAAAATGCATACGATCCTGCTCGTATGTTTTTTATGGACCTTCGTTGGTCTCCCTTCGACCGCACCCTTTCGGCTTACCGTGCAGCTGTGTGCGCTCGATTTTTCCTAGAAGTATCAGGGTTTCTCGAGCCTTTTAACATTATCATTCGCGAGAATACGATACTGTACGGTGTAGGATAGATGAAGGGGCAATTGATTATTCATAAAATTGGAAGCATAGGTGGTTGAAGGGGCGATAGTTTGCGAAATAAACTTACCAAGCGTAGAATATTACGCGGTCCGGAGTTACTCGTAGCTGCAAATGCAAGTAGAGGCATCAATCTCGGTACAAGCTCCCATAACTAATTACAAGTTTGTTTCACTTTGCTAGATACTAAGCACACTATACTCTCCACTGTTTGGCAACTTCAACACGGCGCTGTCCCTTTGTATGCAACGTGAGACTAGTAGCTGACCCATCTACCATCTTCGATTCGACGATACGACGGCGGTATTAATGTTCGCCAACTGTTGCCAACTAATGACGACCTACGAAAATTCCCTTCAGCCGCGGTTCCAGCTTGTTTACGTTAAAACTGACTATCGTATAATTCCAATTAAGCAGTCGTAACGTTGGTAAATCGGGATTCAAGGTAAGAACGATAGAAGGTAGTAAAAGCGAGAAATCCTTCTCGACTAACTTTTACCCGAAAGCTTCCATGTTTTATTCTAGTAACCTGCTGCGGCGAAAGAAGCCCGGCTGTCGAATTAAACTATAGCCAACAACGCTCAACCGGTAGGAGAGGAAATGATTAATTACCGAAAGTATATCGAGTAGAAAGCGAGCAAGAAAATCGATGAAAGGGATATCGAGTAGGAGGAAATTAATCTTCGTGACAAACGATGCATGACACGCTGACAGCGATAGTTAAATCATACTTCACGGCGACCAAGACTGTTTATAATCGAGCAACACGTATTATACGCGACGGGAACGTGGACTAGCCACTGGATGGCATAAATTAGTTTCCGATTTCTTATTCGACCGGTCGACCAAGCGGAACAGACTGACATCTTTCCAACGACTTTTTCCTTCCTCTTTTCGCAGATATTTTTTGTTCTCTAGTTGATTCTTCTAGCGAAAACCTGTGATCTTTGCGAGAACGCATGGTAAGCGACCGCTTTACTGGATGCACGGCTGTCGTTACGAGGCAAGAAGAGAGAGAAAGAGAGAAAGAGAGACAGGTTCTAGAATTTATTACATTTTCCCGTTAAATAACCTCGCTCACGGGCCGGAAGGAATTTGATCGATGGAAATGTTGGCCTGGAGCCCAGCGATAATGCAATCTCCTTTATCATTATGGCAGCTGGCTTATGTAATTATACGCGAAAATGTAACGTGAACGGCGTGTAATGATTTCTGAAATACATTTTATATTCCCGGTCGGTTCCATTGAATATGTATGAAACACGAAAGACTGTAAATGTAAATCGTCAACGAAGGAAAACGAAACGGGAGAAGAAGAAAGAAGATGAAGTTACGAACGCGATCGTCAGACGGAACAAGACTCGTATACCTGTGAACATTTTTAAGCGACATTGGTAACGAAATTCCAAATATTGTGCTATAATGTTTCCTCGCTACTCGTTTGTTACCAAGTCAACGGCAAACGCAACGACAAACGCGCGATGATTCCGCGCGTTTTTATCGCGTGGCGCGGCGAAAAGATCACGATTCACCGAGAGCAGATTTTTGCAGCCGCGAAGAGGAGGATACGCGCGATATTCCACCCGTCATAAATCAGTAGGGTCCGATTATGTCAGTCCAGGTGCTTTCCTCAAACAAAAGGGAGAGGAGAGAAGGAAAGAAAGAACGTAGAAACTGGCAAGAAATTCCGTGTGTCCTGGCCGAGACGGCAGAAATAAGAGAACAGGGAGGAAAAGAGAAGCGGAGAGATAGGTGAAAGACATTAATTTCTAAGCTTTATGCGGTTCTTATTAGAATCTCTCCGTGGGGAGACGGCGCAGGCACAGCTGTCCCCAGAAATATGACTCTATTTTTCGTCGGCCGTCGACTTATTTTCGCCACTGGTGAAAATGTTTGGGACGCGGGAACGACTAACGGTTTATAAGTTACACGAAGGTGAACAGAGAGAAGCTTTGATCGTAAAATTACTCAACCCTTTTACTTTTTCCCCTTTTGTTCTTTCCTTTATCCCTGACGATCTCGATATGGTCTCTCTATATCCTCTGCTCTTTTCTCTGCCTTTCTAACACTCTCTCTCTCTCTCTCTCTCTCTCTCCGTCCCTATATTTGACGCGCGTTACGACGTATTTTCAAGTGAGTTCCACGGATCCGGTGGCCGATATATCGGCCGTGCCGATAGCGTTTTAAAATTCTCTCCGCTGCGTGGCTCCTGTAAAAATGCCAGGATAAAATGCCACGACATAATTAAATGCATTAAAGTAGTTTTTTGTCGCGCCGACCGTTTCTTATATTATCACCATATTCATGAAAGTAATGGTAATTACATATGGGACTAAAACCGTAAAAAGCGTAATTTTTCACGGGGAAAAAATGTTTCGCTGATAAAGGGCGCGTCGTTCTCCTGCCACGATCACTGTTTTACGCGCGGACACACGTGTGTGCACCATCCCCTTACCCCTTTTGCTTGCTCTTTTACGATCACTTTCCTCTTTATTTTTCATCGGCAAGTCTGAATAAAGATATTTAATATCGAAGCTCGATAATATCGTAGAAACCGGTTGACTCTTTCACCTTTCTTCTCTTTCTTCTCTGCCTGCTTTTTTTCCCTCCTTCTTCTTCTTCTCTCTACTTTCCACTTCTTTCCAGTTATTTCACCTCCACCCGTTGCGTTACAACGCGGTGCGACGTATCTATCCACGCTTTTGCGCTTAACCCGCCCCTCCTCCCCCGTCTCTCCGCCCCTTATCTCGTTTTCCTCGCGTTTTATCCATACGTCGAAGACGTCCCGATATTGGTAGTCAGTCAACCGAACGGGTCATATGAAATTCCGCGCCATCGTTTTCCGCCGGTAATAGAGTATTTCTATACCGGGTAGGGAATTTAATTCAACGGTCCTTTGAATGGCGGGCGCGTCTCTCTCTCTCTCTCTCTCTCTCTCTCTTTTTCTCTCTCTGAGCATCGCGGATGAAAAGTTCGAGGGCTTCATAAATTCGGTTGCAAGCGGAGAAGCATCGCGTTTAACCGAACAAAGGGATCCCGGGGAAATCAGCATGCACTTCGGGGCCGTGCGCATAGCGGAGAAAGAAAAAGTTCACGCCAACTAGCTGGAAGGGTAGAGGGAGGAACGGTACATAATTACGTGGGGCGAATAATGACGGAAATCTGGCGTGGCAACTAACGCGAACGCTTAATTATACGCGTTAAACTTGAGCAACATTTTTCCCGGTAAAATACACATCAAAACTGTGACTATTTTTCTTCCATGGAATTATATATACGTATAAAAAAGAAGAAAAAAAGGGAGGAGAAAAGGGAACAGAGATAAAAATGTTGGATTTTACGTCAAGCACGGTGTATCGTGTTATCCGATAATAATCCGTGGAAAAAGTTATCTACCGATCCTAGAACTATGAAAGCTTCGTATTTCTGTTTGTACGTTGATGAACCCAAACCTCTGGGTACCGTGCAGCGATATCGCCGTGGTACACGGAAAACCTATTCGGTTTCGGTGTTGCTAAAAACCTCGGCGACCAAATAACGGGGCATAAAAATACGCTCGGCGGGTGCAGTAATAAAATGAGCACAAAAGATTATTTACGCTTGCTGCACTTACATCCAATAAAGAACAAGTATTGGACGACATCAGCATGGTCGTGGATCCAATATGTTCTCTTGTGTTGGATACCGACGTGCACCGGCAACGAATACAAATAGCACGAGAAACGCAGCGAACGGTGCCGGCCCTTTTTGAACCGACTTCGAGAAAAATTGATATTCCTGCTCGCGTCTTCGTTGTGCTCGCCTTAAAACGTAATAAAGCTTATCCAACGTGTAGCACGACGACTTACGAACCGTGGATTTATCAGAGCGGGCAAAGCCAGAGCTTAAAAATCAACGCCGAACACGCCGTGTATTCGTTGGAAGATTTGTATCGCTAACGTAATCGAAAACGAACTTTCCACAATTTATTCCGATTAATTTACAACGATTGCCATGGACCGCAAGGGATGAAATTACTCGCACATAGTAAAAAGATTTCACGATCGTCACAATATCGAGATCTCAAAAAAAATCGTATTCGCAATTGAACGCTTTTTATCTTTTTGCGAAAATATCGCTTTAACGCGTGGAACGTATATCGAAAGAATGTTGATAAGAAGTTTAAACATTTCGAGGTAAGGTATACTACAAAATAGAAGGACCGATAACGAATATCCACTTTCGTATCTCGTCGATATCCTCGCAGAGCAATGGGACGATAAAATTGGATTTGTAAGTAACAAAGTAACAAAGACACAAATGAACCGGGTACGCATTAACTAGAAGGAGCTGTAGAAATAAGTGTAAGTACAAGCATATTTGAAAATAGACTTATTCCAGTGAACGTGAGCACGTGATTCCTACGAAAGTAGAACAAAGGGAATGTAGAGATGAAATTGAGAGATAGAAAGGTCTTTTGTAATCGTAAAACAGAGAAGAGAGAAGAGTAAACTGAATGTAAGAGAGTTTTTAAATCAGCGTAATCCAACATATCGCTTGCGGCGTTCACCTGTAGTAATAGCCGCACAAACTCCCAATTCCATTTTCCATTGATCCCATTGTTCATTCTCTCCAATTCTTTACTCGTACCCCTTTCTTTATACTCTTTTTCGTCAATCAGCTACACGTAGCTTGATTATCCGTATCCTACGATCTCATAGACGCCCCCCCCCCCGCCCTTCACGTCTAATCGAATTACTCACAAATTTATTAAATAATCCCTTGGTATAAAGTCTCTAGCGGAACAATCGACTACGAAAGAAAATACGACGAGGAAATTTAAAAATTCTCAAACGAAAACGCCTATCGAGTTCCCTGACAATTCTGAGAAACGTGTTCTCGAAATCCTGAAATACAAAGATTCTAAATTGGACGGAGACGAATTACAAAGTTGCGAATGCGAATCACTCGCCAACTACATCGAACGCTTCGCTAATGAACACTAAACGCAAAACTTATAATCAAGCATTTTCAACAAGCCACTAACCAATCATTCTCTCGGTGTGTTACCGATTCCCACCTTCAACGAGGGCCAGCTTGCCAAGAGATTAATTCCAACGGCTGTGGACGACAAAAAAAATATACATACGAACCTGTTGGCAATTAATAAACGCAGCATCGAGAACGAGAGAGACCTCGTTCCGTTCGCATACGTACTTACGGTATAATGGCGAGGAGTTCTGAACGCCTGGTGTCGGAAAGACCCTGCCTTGCACGAATTAACCATTATAAGTACCAGCAGAGCGGACCAGGATATCGGATCATTTGTAAAGCGGTAACGCCCGATAAATCTCCATCCTTTCATTACTATAAATTCCCGGGCGTTGCGGATTTTTGCTCGTCCCCACTCGACCGGTCCGACGGCCGGCAATAAATGTTATTGTATAGGTGTATAAAATTCAGGCTGCATCCGCGCAGCCATGTTGTATATAATCACAATTAGCGTCCTATTAGGCGTCGAATGTACCTCCTTATTTATGTCGTGCATTAACATACCCACCTCTATGTAAACTTATATCATTTCCATCATCCCCCTCGCGGCCTCGCAACCCCGACTATATCACGCGCCGTCCTTCCACTCGTTCGACCCGAAACGACACGTTGCTTTGGCTTTGCCAACGGATCCCGGGAAGACAACGGGTTCTCCTCGCTTGCCAGCCGATTTACGATTATCTACATTTACACCTGACCGAACGTAAAACAACGAATATACCGGGCGGCTATTCATAAACGGAATTACTCGTGTAAACAGTTTGTACGACGAACAGAAATCAGCCGACCCGTGAAACGTACGATTACCGTATTCGTGCAACAAAGATTTTTCAGATAACGATATCAACCAACAGGGTTCTCAACGTAACTGCTTATACCTACATCGAAAAGGACTCTTACTCTGGATACTTTTCTTCTCGTTTACTCTTATATCCACTGTACACAAATATTCGAGAGAAGTAAATCTGTAATCGTGGATGTTGTTTCGATGCTTGATTCGAAGCAATAGATTGCCACGGAATTCGTGCGTCGTCGAGATGAGAAACGGCACCGATGTAACGTTTGATAGCGAATCGCCTTCGAGAAATCGAATCGGCAAGAAACAATGAAAACCACGATGCGGCTCTCACCGTGCACGATGCCGCACGTTGCAACCCATGAACCATTGCCTGGACCCTGGCGATGGCGAGGCCCCGAGGTCAAGGCCTTGCCCGTGGTGTATCGTGAGGACCTCAGCAGGGTGTCCACGTGCTTTCCTCCGTATTAATAACATAGCCCGGCCACCGCCAGCTATACATTAAGGAAAATAATCATCATAATCGTGCGTAATACGTCCGGTGAACCGCGATTTTGTGTACGTTCATCCGGCTACGGACAAATAGCCGTTACTCGTTCGTGGAACGTATAAACGTTCAGTCTATCGAAAGATTCTCGTGTTTCTCTTTTTTGCCGTATCCTGCGAATGACCCGAGAGATCTCTCGAAACTGGAACTTTGTATTACTCGTTTCATTTCGATACAGCGTCTACGGTCCAAAGACAGTTTGCAAAGTCTCATCGAAAAAGCTTTTAGCAGGGTTCCAGAGTCTTAACGAGGGAGTTTTGCGGAAGAGACATTCGTCACGTCTGACAACGGTACGAAGATTCGAGTAATGGTAAAGGTTACTTGCAAGTACCATCTTTCACCGACTGCTCCAGTGAATTTTAGTCTAGTAACCCCATTAGTCGAAGCGTAACGTAGAAAAATGCAGCGAAACCGACGAGGTAAAGGGAGCCGATCGTGTTACCAGCGGCTGTTGAACCGACGAATAAAGGACGAACCCTTATAAACGGCGAAAAATTATATTTGCTTTTTAATCTAGCCGCGCGTCGCAAGGACGACGCACTCGCTTCGCTACTTCGTTAACGGGCACGCACGTATTGCTAACAGGGTGTACATGCAAATCACGTACGGAATTAATTTTTCGCATGCTGCGAATACACAGCCGCGTACACGCACACATACGCTGGCGGGCGCACCGCGAATCGGCCCGGGGATAGACGCGAATATTGCGAAATGCTAGGGCAAACCGATCGCCGCGACTATGCGTACAATTGATTACAGACGTGACCGTCATACCGCGCTAAATCCGCGACATTCTCCTCAATCTTGGCTGCGGCTTCCACCACGTTCTCCGATTCTAACCTAGAGCAATCGATAGTAAGTTCCCCGCTCTATATCTCTCTAACGGTCTAATAAAATAGCTCGGTTTAATAGAGAACGTAAGTCGAATTTTCCAACATTCGACGAGAGGTCGTAACCGTTCGAAAGTCATGAAATTAATACGGTTGGAGGTTGTTCAACGAATCGTGAAACGGTCCGCGCGCTACGTTTTACGATCGTTTCGCAAATTTACGCATATTTGTTTCGCTGTTTCTCTTAATTTTAAACGGATACGGGCGACACGACGGTATTCAACGATCGTCGTTACTCAACGTATTACTAACGAGTCACCGAGTGACTTAACGTGGATACACGGCGTTGCTCGCCGTCGAGGCACATTGTCGATAATTCATTTCACGTGGAACGTATCGGTAATAAAGCGAGTTACATCGAGTTGGTGTAAGTTCACGACGGCACGCGTGACATTCGTTCTCCGTGGAATCACGGCCGATTCCCTGAGAGCCCTCCTTCCTCTCCTTTCGTACGCCATTTCTTCTTTCTCGATCTTCTCGTCGTAGTCCACCTCTTTCACCTCCTTCTGTTCGTCCCCTTTATCGTCGTTGTTGTCCTTCTACTTGTCATCTGCTTTCGTCCGTCGGCGTCTTTATGCGAATCGAGGTACCCGTCACGCGGCTTTGTTATGTATTTATGTGCATATTCGCCTATTTGTCGAGAAATTCCAGCCTCGTGTCGGCTCTAGGCTGCTCACGACTCGTTCCATGCACGATCCCTTGAACGTCGACCCCGAATAGATGTGTTTACCCGGCGTACACGCGCGTCCTTATACGTTCGTACACGCGAACCTTGTGTCGTGAAGCCGCGCGCCGCTTCGAGGCTCTGTCTCTTCTCGTGTCGGTTATATTCACGTGACTCCACCGTATGCAAACCGTCTGCCATAACCGAGACGATTTTTCATAGATTCGCCGGGATTTCTTCTCGAGAATGGCCGATCTCGATCGCAGAAATATTAAAATCTACCCGTGCGATCTATGAAAAGCACGCTGTCTCCCCCTTGCGCGCACGACGTGTTCGCCGTTCTGTACGAAACGAAGATTTCGAGGGCTGCACAACATCGGCTCTTTCTTGCAACAAGCGCCGTCCATTGTCGTGAGCCGCACGGAATAGCGGGATTATCGATTGCGCAGAGCTTTTATTAATAACCACGCGCTGCGTATCGCTACGACGCGGATCTCAATTGATACGAAACTACGCGATTCCAAAGCTCGTACAGCCGCGGTAATGCGAGTACATGGCCGTTTAATTACATGCTCTCGATTAATCTTCCGGATTTCAACTACTGTATTATCTGATAACCAACGAGCATGGATTTGTAGCTCGTGCCGCTTTGTACGCGATACCGCGATCTCTCTATAACGGCGAGTCATTTTTATTTCGGTTCCATTAGAACACAGCTTTCATATCTCTCATCTGGGAATCTCTTTCGCGCGAGCTTTTTATACTTCGGCGAACCAATTTCCCAAAGATATAATTTCCACACAATATCCGTTTCGATTATAAAATGAATTGTTTCACGAAGTAACGCTATTATCAATAAGGAACGTGATCCCGCGCAAACGAATTCTACTACGAAACAGGATTCATACGGAAGGAATTTTCAATGGAATGCGTGTTTGCGGTGTGAAGCAAAAATAAGGGAAATTTCGATAACGTTCGCAGAAAGCTATTTTGCTCGAACAAACAAGAGAGACGTACCCGTTCGTGTGTGACCAAGCGTATTACAGGGAATAAACATGTTGCACCGTGATACAGCTCGTCGTCGGGTAACTCCGTCGCGAAAGACGAAGACACGCGTCGTTATTTTATGTGCCATTCGTCTGCGTTCTTTATTGTTGATAAATTATCCGCTGCGAGTGCTCATTTCCTCTGGTTGATAAAGTATTCATCGTAGAATCAACCTTGCGGAACTGCGGTGAAACGCTCGTCGTACGCAGGATCTCGGAGAGCTTTCATCGATAAAAGTCATTCATATGCACTTTTGAATACGACGCGGTGGAAAGTAAAATACTTGAATAACATTCGCGTTAAAATTCTACGGGAAAACGTGCTTTCCTACCGTAACGTATAACGCATAAAAATGTTCCGTATCTTCTTCCTGTAACGGCATACGTCTCCGTTACTTTAATTTATTTAATAGCAAAGGGAAAGGTGGGAGGAGGGGGGGAAAGATCTGTCGAGTACGATACAGCGAGCAACGAAATAAATTCGATATAAATCATCGAGATAGGAAAGGACCGAGGAAGGAGAAACATATTTTCGCGAAGAACGTTCGGTGTTTTGCTTCGTTAAGGATCGATAGAGGAAAGAAGCGAGGAAGCTCAAGGAAGGTGGCAAAAATACGTAGAAAATTGATGCCTTTCTCAGCGCGGAACGCGTCATCTTGTAAACACTTCTTCTACCTTTTGGTCGTTGTAAATAACGAGCAGGCGGTGCTCTCGGTCCGGAAAAATCTCTCATTCCGGTTTCCTCGGCGCGTCGAGGCGCTACGCCGCGGCGAGGTCGTTCTCCAGATTTATTGATTACAAATTGCACGGCGATCAATCGCTTAATGGTACCGGCGCTCTCGCTCTCGCCAGATGTATTTATGAATCAATACAAAATATAGCCTTATTAAATCACCTATCGCCCCCACCGAGCCTGTGGCCCGAGAAGGTTCGTACGTAACGCGTCGTGTTTGCCCGCGATTAATGCGCTTTCGAACGCAATCCTGACGGCTATTATTTTCTTCGTAACGCGATATAATCGATCCGTGGCGTACGGACATTTCGTGCGGAAGAACGTTCGATCAGGATCGAAAGGGGGTGGACGGTGAATTTGCATTTAACTCCGCCGTTCTCTTGGCATCAATTTTAAATTGAAATTCTCCTCGGTTTTCTGTAACGTTCGTCACGACTTTCAACCAGGCCGACTATCGTTTACAGGTAAACGACGTTAATAAATGTTAATAATTATCCAAGCCTAAAGCTAATTAATTCGTTTAACGGATTGTGTAACGTACGTGTAAAGAAGCGTTTTATGGTAACTCGACCAAATAGAAAACAAACCGATTTCCGTACTTTGTTATCAAATTTTTAATTGAAATTCTCTACGTTTTTTCGCAACGTTCATCGTTACTTTTAACGTGACCGACAGACGTTCGCGGGTAAACGACGTTGATAAACGTTGACGATTATCCAATTTCATGGGAGTAATGAATTCGTTTGATGCATTTGTGTAACGTACTTACGTACAAGGAAAAATTTGACGGGAATTTCGTTAAATGGAAAACGAGAACCGGTTTACGTACCTTATTATAAAATTTCTAAAGACTTTGGCGCAAGAACGAAACGTCCAAGGTACAAAAGAGGCGAGAGAATGCGAAGCAATAAGATCAAAGCTAACGATCGATTCCTTGGAGACTGCAGCTTGGCAAGATCCTTTGCCAAGATCGTTTCCGGAAATCGACGACTCTGTCGACGTTAAAATTCAATCCCAAATGTAAGAGGGGAAATAAAAGCAGCGGGAAGTGTACGCGAGCGTGTAGGTACGAGCCGAGAGGAATTTCTTTAACTCTTGCGAGAATCCCTCGCGATCGATACCTCCGTTCTTTCTCGACCTAACCATCCGCTTAACCGCATAACCGCGAAACCAGTGGGATTAGCCCATTCACGAAATTCACCGACGTCAAAAGAAACCCCGGTATATTTTATAAACGACGGACAATCGCAATTGCCAAATTACTTTATATCGGAGTAAAATCCTCGGTGGAACGAACGCGCTCATCGTGCTCCTCTTTAACGCAGTTTGTCTTTCATCTTTTAACAGTCTCTTAACGTAGCGATAATGGAACAAGTTGCTCGAAACGGCGCTCCATCGGCGAGGAAAAAGGGCAAGGAAGAAAAAGACGAGGAGGAAAAAAGAGAAAGAGAAAGAGAGGGGGCTGGAGAGGAAACGAGTACAAAAGCGACTACGACGGAGACAAACTGGAAAAGGAGGAGGACTTATTCCCGTGGAAGAAAGAAGTCGAACCTTTGAATACTGCACTTCGTAGCGTGGCCCCATGCCGGAGCCAATTGCCGGAAATCGGTGGCTCCTGGGCGACGTCAAAGTCGAGACGATTCGACGATCGTCGTCGAGCGACGACAACGACGAGACCTCGAGCAACTGAACGAAGGAAATCGAACGAAATGGCCGAAGAAGGGAAACAACGGGAGGCGACGATGAACAGAGAGAAGGAACGGAGTCGACAGCGCGAAACACGAGGAAATAAATAAATCAACGACCGAGGCGGTCTCCTGGGCTGGAAAGTGGAAGAAAACGATCGACAGCAAAGGGTGGAGAATAACAGGGACGGGACGAAGGGGTAAGTACTACGGTAGTTCGCGCCAACGAATTCGAAATACAGTTGTGCGCGTATTTGTCTATGTGTGCGTGTATCCTGGCCTCGTTGCCATTCCCCTCCTTCCTTCCTCTTATCCTTCTAGCTTCATTCAAATGTAAGAACTCGAAAGGAAAGCGTATTTTCCCTCTCGCGAACGAGCAACCGATCTTTCTCTTGCGCCGCGAGCGGAAACGGAAAGGAGGCCTTTCTAGAGGCGCCACCGAGATACATCGTCGAACAGACAACGCGACCACCTCCGAGGATATTCCGCTGATATTCGAATACGAAATCGCGCGTATACGTACGAACGGGCATGCCTGTGTACACGGGGCTGAATATTTGACACGGTTCTTCCTTCGTTTCGCGTTCGATACGGATCGATCGAAATTGCGAAGCGAAATGAAAGGATAAATTGCGAAGGCGAACGAATGAATCGGCGGATTAGACGATAACAGCATGTAACTCGTTCGATGGCCAGAAAATTGCCGCGATATAGAAGTTTATCGATTAGATCGATGAAAACGACGATATGTTAAGAATAT
This sequence comes from Bombus pyrosoma, assembly GCF_014825855.1. Classification (NCBI taxonomy): domain Eukaryota; kingdom Metazoa; phylum Arthropoda; class Insecta; order Hymenoptera; family Apidae; genus Bombus; species Bombus pyrosoma. The sequence goes on along the minus strand of NC_057770.1, from coordinate 1,935,220 downwards.
AGCGTCGTGGTTTTGCGCGGCTACTTTTTTATCCGTTGTGTCATTCGATGTACACGAATTAAACGTGAAGCTCGCGTTTAGGGCTTTCAATTTTGAAACCCGTTTCAACGACACACTGTCCGCGCGATAGAGAAATTCTCGCCAGGATGATACACATACGCTGTTAGTAGACGAGGACGATTTGTGGTCAGCCATGTAAAGGGAATTAATCGCGCTGCGAGAAGAACGAACCGCATGACGTGACATTAGTTTTCGCCACGAGGTATTTGTATTTTTCTAATTCAACCCGTTAATTAAAGTTAGTTAGAGAAGAAAATGATGAATTAAACAGCGGCAAAAGGTCCTGACAAATTTCAACGTAAGCTCTGGTAAATTTCACGAAATGTGCAACAATGGCAACGAAACTAATCGTAAATGCCGTGATTTATGCAAGAAATCGACGAGCGAAGGAAAAGGATAACGGATGATGATTTTGTGTAAGTGAATAACATAGAGATGTTCTCTCGCGAAATCCAGGAGCTAGAACGGTAATCGGAGACCGCTAAAACGAACTGGTCGTTATGTCAGAGGATTTACATATTAGAACTCAAGCCCCCGAGATTACACGAAATTTAGGGAGAACTAATTTCCCTCTGCTTGCGGTATTATTCGATTATTGATTTCCACGCGAAAATTTCGTGGTTGAAAATAACCTGTTATTTATGTAACTGAAATGTTCGCTGCCGTGAAATATTTATTCTTTTTATCCTTTTTTATTTTTCCCCTTTTCTTTTTTTTTTTTTTTTTTTTTTTGCCACATCCGAATTCGAAACGTCCGTGCAAACGAGGAAATATATACGATATGTAGATCGAGCAGCGTCGCTCGTAATTGCGAAAAAATAGACATTCAATTTATAGTGTGCCGCTGCTTTGTAAAAATATTACGAATATCGAATATTTTGATGGAAACAAAGAGGGCAGAAATATCAACGACCACTGAATATAGTTGCATGAAAATTGTAACAGCCATTGAAAAGAGTACCTCCGTTTTGTTACCAATAATGTACAGTAAATTAATGAAATTGTCCTATTTTTAATTTATCGTAGTTTTTCGGCTATCTCGAGAGCGTCCGAAAGTCTAATTTTGTACGGTGATATAGGAGCATCGGCAAACAACGTCCCCTGTCAAGGGAACGTATTAGGCAACCCGATGTAAAATTCAGAAGCCATCGTGCAATATGACGTCGATAAACTACAGCGTAAGTCTCCGGTGATTTATTCTCTGTAGACGCCAGCGACGATATATCCAACGTGTTTAACGAATTACGATTGGCCATTGGATACTACGATTCTTTTTCTCGAGATCAGACAGAATTGCATCTCCGGTTAAGCAGTTATTATATCGTATATATTTCGTTAACGAAAACAATTATTCCAAACTGTCCTAAACATAAAATCGAACTTTCGGGAGTAAATGAAAGGCAATCATCGAAATTTTGTCGGATTTTCAACCGCCGAAAAACAGAAATGCTCGATGGAAAAATACGAGCCGAGGTCGAGTCTGAATTTACATCAAATCGAAATTCAAATTTCGATCGAATTATACGCAAGTTAAATTAAATTCAACATTCTCCGAAATTACAATTAACACGTAAACTGTTGCGAATTATCAACTAAAGAACGACCGGACAGGTCCAACAGATCGGTCGATATCGCGAACCTTGAGTGAATTAACGCTCAAGGTTGAGGAGGTTTAATAGATAGAATGTTAATGTAATTTGGCACTTTATTTGCGCTTGTTGTATACAAGCAAAGTTTGATGTTCTGTACACGAGGGTTGTAAGATCTTGTTGAGACTGAAGTATTTCACCCGCACGATACGACGCTCTGTTGACGACTGTCTTAGTATCTTGTTGATACTCTTCACCAGCCATTCTATTTTTCTCATGGCTAAAGTATCGATGACTAGGAGAAAAAAGATGTCTTCTAGTCACACGATCAACGCAATAATATTTCAAAGCAAATTCTTCGAACTCCTGGTTTTTGTCTTAATTATGAAAACACGTGGTTTTCCACTTCAGAATTACCAAAAAATTCAAAGTTACCTGCTCCCACCGAGTACGTTGAGCGATGCGTTAACGATCTTATTGTCTCGGCTCCCATGTAACGAATTTATCGAATTTGCAAGATCAGACGTTGGACAGATATCCAAAAACACGATCAGACGGAGTCGTTGGCAACGACGAACGAGAACGAGTCTCTTCTGCATGCTGAACGACTAACAAGTAGAAACGCAAGTAAGACTCTGGTCTCGTGGCGTCTAGAGCTCGGTTGTCATTCTGTTTACGGACTCTACGCACTAACTAGAGCGGAAACCGGGTGGCCAGCATTGTGTATCCGGGACTGGCTTAACCCGCGGGCCTCCGGATTAAGTCAGCGTCGCTGCATACACTCTGTGCGTCCAACGTTTTCCTCTCTACTCGTCTGCCGCTCGCTTCTTTGTTCCTCTTCCGGCGGCATGGTTCCCTCGCGAGTTAAGAAACTTTCCCTCTCCGTCCTCCATCCCCGTGTTTCCCTGCGCGCGTGTCTCTAAAAAAGGTAACAGGTGCGGAACGCACGGCGCGCACCATCGAGGATTGTCCTCTCCTCTTTTTCTTCTTCTCTCGTTTCTCTCGTTCGTTCGCTGGGCCGAACAATGCTAATTTATTGCACGGCCGCGAAGCGCGCTCTTTAAAAGACGCCGCGAACGATCCTAGACTAACGCGCACAATGAGCCAGCGCCGACTTTGATAATGTCTGGCAAGTGGCTTCATCGCTGGACTTGCAAGCGTGTTTCCTTTCCGCTCGTGCTTTGACTACGCTCCGTAGAACCATCGCGTTGCTTTCGAGTTCAAGCAATTCCCTTCGTTACGCGCGTGAATATTTCTGTCGGTTGAAACGATGAGAGGAAAAAATGGCAAATAACGTGGCAAATTATGCGATGGTGAACATGTACGCCATTCGAATATTCTAAGAAGTAGAAAACGAAAGTGGAAAGAGATGACACAGGCTGACAATTCCATGCGGTGGAAAATCGAAAATTACTCGTCGCCTGTGAAACGACTTTCGAGAAGGAGCTTCGCACGAGCGTGTAATTCGACGCTGCTCGCCATTAGCGAGGTATACTCGCGCGCAGAATCCAAGAAACCGCGTGTCAGGACCGAACTCTAATCCGCTTCTGGTCGGGATTCTCCTCGGCGCAGAAAGCTTCGCTTTCATACCGGTCCACGGTTTTTTACCTGGGCACAATGAGATGGTGCGTGCAAAACGCGCGCAGCTACGCCCTCGCGTATTCACGATACGACCCATCTGGCTTGGTTCTTCTCGGCAGATGCGTGAAGCTTGCCCGGAATGCGTGCCACCGCTGTTCAAGGGACAGAGACAGAGGAAGAAATAAAGAAAAAGAGAAAGAGAGAGAAAGAGGAGAAGCCCGAAGAAATCAAAATAAAAAAAAGGGAAAAAACAAAAGAACGAAGAAAAGGAAGAATATTTGATTGATGAAGTGCGCCTCACGCGGAAGAAAAAAGAAGGAAAGCCGCCGTCCGGCGCAATTACGCATTCGAACTTGCCATCAATCTTAATTACCAGCCACGAACGAAAAGAGTTCGTTAAAGTATTAAAAGTGTGCGCTTTCTTTCGCGTGGATAATTAAAAACCGAAAGAGAATAATGATCGAACGAGCAGCGGCAAGTTTCCTTCGTGACTACTAGCCTCTCAGTACGAGACACGATCCGATCAATGGCTATTAACGTTACACCTTGTACAGCCTATGGCAATCTCGTGTACGTCGATCCATTCTTCAGATTTCCTATTTCGCGGAGGAACTTTACTCTCTGATCTAATGGCATCGGCATTGTTCCGTACGTAATCCCGTTTACGTACGAGACACGTGTTACCAACTTTATGCATGGGATTGTCATTGGGAAGAATTTAGAAAGTAAATAACGAACGCGGTACTTTGGAAAAGTTCTCGTTGCGACGTCTAAAGAGCACAACTGCAAAACGGCCGAATGTCGGCACTTCAAACGGCACGGAACACCGCTAGTAATAAATAAATTCCGCGCGGAATAAGCTCGGAACGCTATTACGGCCTCTTTGTACGCGCGTTCCTCGTGATTGGTATAAATTAACGAAGCCGGATTGCTTTCAGCCCGCGAAACACCGTGTCAACGTAAGATTTATCGGTTACCGTTGAAGAGTTGCATGCCAGCCGGAACGGCCTACCGAATTAATTGCCGGTTATCTTTCGCGTAAACGTTCGATCGGTCTTCATTCGATACTACATCCCTATGATACGATTTTTGATTCGAGGAATCTTCAGAACGAGTGAATTTGCTTAATTCCAGGAAGCGTAAGATCTTGGCCTGTATTTTTCATACTCACGAGTGTCCCGAAACTTATGGACAAAAGCGTATACCGTGAAGCATCTCGCAAAATTCACGAAGAACTTTGAATTTCGTCATTTTTAGATCTCTACTGGAAAAATAAATTTATTGGTCCGAGAGAAAAAAGGAAGAGTTTGACATTGAAGAATTAGGATATTTTCATAATAAATGAATTTCTATCCGGATGCGTTGTGTCCACGTAACGGAGATTTGGTCGACTCGACGTAGGAAACGTTGTGAAACACTGGGAAACGAACATAGAGCGAGAAAAAACCGCTGGAAGAATTACTTTGGCGGACTGTACATGGTCAAAAACCTGCGGTCGACATCTATATTTATAAGGCATCGCCGAACGGAGCGCCCCTCCGATCCTTTGTAATTAAAATAATAAGATTAATGTTTCGCGCGCTGGCGCGCAAATTGAGCATTTATACATATGTAACTGTCAGCCGACGAGACATAATTACTTTGGCTGCAGCTCGTACACCTAAAATACAATCCTCCTTTACAATTGCTTTTAATTGTACTCGTTACGCAAACGCGGCAAGCCTGCACGATCATATCAATTCGTCCAAGTTATTTAAACCGATCGATTTCAAACAGCGAACCAGTTAGACCTGGTAAATCTTGAAAGGGAGAAAAAATAAAACGAAACGTTAGTTAAAGCGCGAAACGAAGGTACAGAATCTATCTCAGATACAACCAGCGACATCGCGATTAACAACGAAAAGATATTGTCTACAAGCGAACAATTGCAATTTGCTCGCAACATTCTAAGACGTTCGATTTTCCTAACAACGACTGTTCAAATCCGATCCGTATGCGACAGAATAATGAAAAAGGATTTTCTAATTCCTCGACGAATCAAAGGACACGATGCAATAGGATTGTACGACGGTAAGGGCTCGTCAATAAAACGAAACGAGCAGTGACGATAAAACGGGAATAAAAGGGGTTGCACGAACGCCGACAAATTCGTTCGCTTTTATTTCACCGGTTGTACGAGCGTGTCGGATTTATACGACGATGGACCAGAAACTTTTACCGTGGACTGTGCCCGGCCGACGGCCACAATGCATGCATAAAACCTCTCGCGAAGCACCTAATCGAAATGCGGGGTTCATTTGACCGCGGGGCCGCGATCGCACGAATCCAATCGGTAATCGAAAAAACTCGGGTCAGGCCGTTTTTATTTTCGTTTCGTCTCGTCCCGGACGGCCGAGAAGTCGTTCGTTAGCTATCATTTGCATTCGCTCGTTCGTATTAGTTACATTCGACCGGCTGATCTAATTAGCCGTCGAACTTAGCGGATCGTTAGCACATTCGCTATCGTGTGCATTATGCAGAGTCCAGCCGACAACCGGTCTACGATCAACGCAACGATGGTAGGGGCGCGATGGAGACCGGACGGGCGCGACCAAAGAATTATCGAAATTATCGGAATCGAGGAACGGGAACAAGAACAAGCGACGTGTCGTACAAAGTGTTTCATTCGGCCGCGTACAACTTAACTGGCGATCCTGACCCGGTGGAAACCTGTTCTCGACTCTTGCCTCGGTCGAGATCGTTACACAAGAGTTTCTATTTTAACGACGGCGTCGCGATATCCCGCATTATCGTTCGATAATAGCGTAACGAACGATGCCTCGAAAACTAGTAAACCGTTTATACTACTGATTTAGATCAAACGGCCACTAAGGCGTTTTCCAAGCGTTTGGCTCGACGCTTTATCGCCAAGTTTGTCTTTAAAATTGGAAATTCCAATGAAGGTGGTTCCGGAATTGCGACATCGATTACGCGAACGACTCGTATGTTGTCGCGTAAATGGATGCGATAATGAGAATAGAAAGAGTACGCTCCATAGAGCACCCTTCTATTCTTCTCTGTCCTTATCTAATTACGCATGCCGCTAGTTGATCGAGTTACACGTACGTAATTGCTATACAAGTTTGTATGCGTTATTAAGCAAAGACACAAGCGGTTTTTTCGCAACGTTCAATTTCTATTGTTATATCGGTTCTCTCTATATCTCTACGATTACGCGCGAACCGAAGAACGACTTTCGATTTTCAATTTTCGTCCTCTGGCCGTGAAATCAATCCGTCCACGCGTACCCACGAAAAATGTACCGCACGACGAGGAATAATCGCCGCAATTTCCTCGCCGGTACTTGGTAAAGCGTCAAAATCGGTCAACTTCGGCTGTATATCGAGCCGTGCGGTTCCCGAGACAATCTGCATCGCGGTTGCGGTTTCAACGTAGGCGGCCGAGATTCAGCAGCGCATTACGGATTGTCCGATCCCGTGACCGCAACAAATATATGTATATGCACGCATTTTCTTCGGCTTCGTCCGTGCCACGTTTGCTTTCTCACGCCATGGGAATCACCGAGCTCCATTCGCGAATTAAACGCTACGCCATTCATTGGCATTCATTCATTCGAAGCTTACAGGTTCGACGATATTCACAGTCGTTTACAGGTTAACTGAACGAAACTCGGATTCACAAACAGCGTATCTTCGTTTTAACAAAATCGAAGCTGTTTGCGAAACATTGTTGCAACGTTTCACCACCTAACTTTATTTTCGTTAAATCGCTACGAGATGCGCGTTTTTGATATGAACCTCGGCAATTTCGACGAAAAATTCCGATAGTTCGATAGCTGCAATAAACTACAACGAACAATATGCTTTCATTTATCGCTGTTAAGGGTTGCGGATAAAATAAACAAATAAAACGAACTGTATGACGTACTTTCGCCAATAGACGAAAGGCTACTACTTTACATCTTTGTTTGAAATAAAAGAAACTCGTCAGAGTTCAGAGACGCTTTCCGTCTAATCTAATCGTAAAAGTAGACGACAGACTATAAACCCATCGTTTCTTTATTCGCAAGATACGCAAGATATTTTCTACGCACAATGACGGAAGACAGGCTCGTATACCTATAGTTTTTCTCCACTGTTCTGTGGTATTCGCGGCAACAGGGTCTGTTCTCCCGACGTATAATATCCTGCTGGTCAGAAGAATAGGTAACGCACTCGAGGTCCGAAGTGCTATTGTTCTAAAAGCCTCTCTTGCTTGTCAAAGTGCGCCTGGCAATGCGGGCAAGTCCCTAGCCTCTCTGTAGCCCCGCGCACGTCTTTCACCCTTTCCCCTTCTTATATCCCCGTGCACCCCACACTCGCTTCACCAAAGTGTCGAAATCTTGAAAGGAGCAAATCAAAGGAGCAACCGTGAGAACACCTTGCTCGTTGTTGGCAGAATCTCTTTCTTCTTTCATTTGTCTCGGTTTGTTTTGTCACGCTTTCGTACAATGTCAGATTATTTTATTATTCCTAATGTCTATGCACTTATGGAGAGTTGAACTTATACTGGTTGTAATACTTGACGAACGAAACAAATTTCTCCCTAGTTACGTCCACAAAGATATCAAATCGCATAGACAGCCGCGGTATAGTAAAAAGAAACGAGGATGACAGAAAGATTCTAATCGGCGAAATTAAGGAGAATCCATCGGGCATCGGTAATCCAAAGATTAAAAAACAGACGATCGTTAGGTTCCTTGAAAGGTTTGGTTGCGGCGACTCGGCGTAAAAGGAAGAACAACGCAGTTCCGTGTTTTCATCTTCTCGAGCACTGTTGACGCATTCCGCGTCATTTCTGCGTACTATCGGTGCAGCGGTGTCGTAAAACTATCTCTAACGACCATATCTCACCGCGAATGCTTCTACAGTTGTACGACATTACAACATTGGCGCCGTGTAAGATTCAACGTATGAGATTCGAGTTGGCAAGAACTGTAAAATCTAGTCAGCGTACCTTCTAGTTTAGTTTCATCGTTTTAGAAGAAATAGGAGGGAAAACAAAGACAGATCTTCGCTGAAATACGAATCGGGTTTCGTTAAACTTTTCCACGAAGAACAACTTTGACTCGTGAGGGAAGATCGTAATATCCGCGGAGGTAACAGGAGGTGAAGCCGAGGTCGAGCATCGTGGTTGTTAGAAGTTTGGAAAATAAAGGAAACGCTTCCGTCGTGCAATCACCGGAGCCTCAAGATGCGACAAGAAGGTAGACGCGACAGGAACAAAAGCGAGGGGCAGACCATGTTCCACCGTATACATATCGCGAGGCAACTTTCCGTAGCGTTTCGAATAACAGCCAAGCAGATTGCTCGTGCATAATTAAGGAAGGAAGTTGATTCCGTCGGAATTCATGGGGAAAAAACGAGAGACACAATCTCCTCGAGGAAGCGAGTTTGCTTAATTTCATTCAAAATAACGGAGAAATTTCTCATCGTCAGCGAAGAAAGATACCCGACATGTTCAGGTCCTGCAGTGAAATTCTATAATTCTATAACGACGAATGAAAAATTTCGGACACGTTCGTGAAAACCAACAACGCGCGTAAGTTCACGCGTGTCAATTCACGATGGAAAAGATATTGCGCTCCTCGGATGCTTAAAGGCCAAACACGTCGAAAGAATTTCCCATTAAACGAAGAAGAAGATGTATAAGAGAGAGAGAGAGAGAACGAGGCGAACAAGTCAATTAGAGGCCAGATGAAGATTTCAAGAAATGAATACAAATACGAAGGATTAAAGGATCTAGAAGTAGGTGGCTGGATAGGTATAGCGCGCCGCGTGTTCAAGCACCGCCTTCGGACAGCGCACAGAGAGATTAAACCAGTAAAATGCAAGTGCCCATAAAACCGGTAAACGCTGCGCCCTCATCTCCAGGGCGCCGGGACGTCAGTTTAATGACGGGAATAATTTTACTTGTGACCCGACCAACCGACGAGCCGCGACCAGGAAAACCGGTTTTGCTACCGCAATACGTCAATAACGCGGCTATGCTTTGCCAAGGCGAGATACGAGACAATGCCAGATATGCATGACGATTCTCCAGAATGAACGAATTTTTCCTCCGTAATTGATCTTTTTTCTACGCGACAAAGTATAACGACGTGCTGGTAAATTTAAGGCAATCTGCTCGTCGGCGAGACACGGCTTCATCGCATCGCAAGAACTGTGTATTCGTGGTAATCGTTGAAATTTTACGTATTTTCGATATATCAAGACCGCTATTAATCAGAGTTATCGACGTTCCGTTGGCACATTTCGTCCGATCGAACGGAATTGATCGATTTTCAACAAGGTTTCCTCTCTAAAAACAGCGTTATAACCGTGCTTTAATAGTTGACTTGCCACGTTATACATGGAACGCTGGCAAAGCCGAACACGCGCAATCACACGAGAGAAACTCGGTGGATGTGGTTGCATCTTGAATTAACCTACACATCCTGTGCATGTGATTCTGCTTTGGTCCGAATCAGCCGGCTTTGCGTTAAATTTTCACGGAAATCCAAAAACTCGAAACCTATAAATGATGGAACATGTTCCATTTAACCTGCAAGTCGCTCTGTAGCCTATCAAATTCTATCGTACACTGACAATTATTCCTCTAATTGGAAGAAAAAACCAAAATCAGAAAGACGAACGAATATCATGAAAATTTCAAATTTCGCTCGAGTTCGCGGTACAAAACGTCACAAAATACACGTAAAATCTTCTACTTTGACGCGATTATCGAACGCGATCAGGCGAGGATAGAGCCGATAAATGAGAGACCGGTCGAAATTAGCAGACACTTCGTGTATGCGATTCAGCGACGGAAAATCGGCCAGAGGGCTAAGACTGTGTAAATATACACGACTCTCATAGTCATAGCCGTGAGTACACGTACAAACATCAATTCCGTCGTTGCTTATCCCATCGGTGAGGGTTCCCTTCGCGTATCGGGCATCAATGCCGCGTGTAATACCAAGAGAAATACATTGGATGGTAGTCGCGCAACTGCAACGTACGCCCGGCGTACATCCAACCGGCATTAACGTTCGAATCGATCATACAAGCTATCGGTATTACGGGGTAAATCATTTGCTTTCGCCGGTGCTAGTGGCGATAGTGGTGGTGGTGACGGAGTTGGTGGTGGCTGGGTACGCTAGAAAGTTGTTGCCGGGTTGCTCGTGCACCGCCGCCGCCGCCGCCGCCGCCGCCGCTGTACCAAGTAGCAATTGCCGCTCATTTGTCAGCCGCGCCACTGAAATATCGCGGCTGAAATAGAGGCTACGCGGCAAACCAACCGCGTTTCCCGCTGCCTAGTATCGGTCACTTTACGCTTTGATCACTATCCTGCATCGTGCACGAATTTCCTTAATGGTAACGCCGTTTCACATGCTAGCGTGCATCTGCTATGAAGCAAATACGTAGAGTGGCGCACGATAGGGGTCGTTTAGAGCTTTCAAGGATTAGATCCTATAGGAGGATTACGTTTCGTTGAAGAGTTCTCTCTCCGTGATTATCTGCCTTCTTTAGCCAAGTGCGTACGATATCGTTAGATACAGAGCGATTTATATGAAATTGAATAGCTTTCGATCACATCTTTCGAGATGGTACGGAGAAGAGGTTTTGGTAGTAAATTGATCGTATACGTTTCCTCTGTGTTATGCGAGAATTGGTATTTTGTAAAGTTTCGTAGTTTCTCGCTTCGCCGAGTTCCCTACCGGAGCTCTCCCTTCTACCTTCTTATTTTTCTCGTTGCTCTTTAACATTGCGCGTATTCCTCGAGTACCCTTTACTCTCAGCCCACTTTGACCAAGTCCTTATAGAACTCTAATCCGTAGACAACTCTCCATACTACTCAACCCTGAAGAGGTCGAAGGATTTACCGTCGAGGCACCGAGCGCTCTAAGCAAAACTGAGAAGGATAATGCAAAGAGAGAGCAAGCGAGCAAGAAACCCAAATGCCGAGTATTATCGCATCGACTAAAAGGCATTACTGTATCCTAAGAAGCATTTATTCAGCCACTCGTTTACTTCGGTAAGTTGCTTCATCTTCCTGTTGCAAAACCACCGGCTAATGATGCGTCTCTATTTCCATTTGCGTCGTTCGAATTATCAAATAAATTATCCTGTACATTTTCAAAGGCATTCTGCGAATTCTCGTTCTCCGCATTCAAATATCAACGTAAAATACAAATTCGATTTCTCGAGAACTATTCAGCGAGGAAATTGAAAATTTCGGCCTAAGTTGTGAAAAAGATCGACGGGCGTCACGAGCAAACGTGTGTCCTAGATTCGAAGGGCTGCGAGGGCCTGAAATCGGATCTCCGGTTCCATTCCTTCGCGTCCAGGTAAGAACACGGTGATGGCATTTCGTTCAATGGAATTCCACCGTCGGATTCTTGGACAGCAATTTGCCAGTTGCATTCGAATTTCGCGAATTCCTAGCCCGTGTATCAGGCCGAGAGGTAACCGCCATAGTCGATAGATATAAAAACGACTGCATAGACGCACGGACCACCCCACGTGATCGTCGTCTACGTTCATCAGTCTCCTCCCAACGTTCTGTCGTCGCCAGATAAACGTCGTCCCCGATCTAGTTGAACATTAACGTTACAAATATCCAGGACATATGGGGCCGTACGTGTACGTACGAATAACGTCATTGATTCATCGGATGGTCGAATCCGAATTCTACCGCGTGTCCACGATGAACAGTGACGCGACACTGATCGCTGGCGCACTCGTAAAACACGCGAGAGACGATCGATCGTTTGTCTTGCTCGATCCAATTGCGAACGGGAGCCAAGGCTTCACGAACTATCGGACATTCCCATAAATACCGGGTCGCCCTTTGCACCTCGACGAGCCGAAAAAAGACGAAGAAGAGCGGCAAAAATAAAAGTGGCGCGCGTCAACAGGACGAAAGTTCAGGAGGCAAAATGGCGTCAGGATCGATTGTTTGTTCCGTTTGATCCAATTTCAATCAGGATTTCGTTCACCAGCCACGGTCGTTTATCTTGCAAAGTTCCACTTCAGTTAACCGATAACATGAATTTCACGACGCGACCCGTGTTCATATTTTACTTTCTACGCGGTGCTTTTAATCAAGCCGCTGTTATCGCGGCGGTCGTTCTTGTCCAAGAACCGATAGCACGACTGCGTATAGATTCCGATATCTCAGATGAAGGAAAGCATAAATGAAAAGAGCGAACAGTTTCCAGAGAACGATACCAGCGTAGATAAGTTGAGAGAAACGCCAACGGTAAGAAAGATCTGTCAAGACATTGCAAAGGCACTCGGGTAACAGCTTCGTAACGATACAGAAAAATTCCCACAAAGTTAACGCGAAAGGTTGCTGGCCAGCGTATAACTTAATAACGTCTATCACAGTCGAAGCAAGCCTGAAAGTACAGCCCGGAGCTCGTAGCTTTCGGCTGAAATCCGCGAATGTGCTGGCTCGCTGCGGCACGTACAGATACGCGCGCACGCACGCACATGGGAGGCGAGGGAACTAAGTCGGAAGGGTTATGATACGCGTGTCAAATTTGGACGGGGCCCCGAGAGACCGCCCACGCGGTCGAATGGAGCAGAGTGAAAAGCAGCTCCGGCGCGATCGGGGCCCAAGCGGCTCCTCGGTTAATTATCGTACCTACGCCACATTCGTGCGCGTAAATCACTTGACGATGCCTTGAGACGTGAGATGTTTCCTCCCTCTCTCGCCTCGCCTCGTTTTTTCTTTCGCTTCTCCTCCGTCTTCTTCGTCTTCTTTAACTTTACGCTGATTCCGACCTCTCCCCTCTCTCGCGTTCCCTTACTTTCGTTTCTCCCCCACCTTACCCCCTTTCTCCGCTTCGTTTTTCTTTTCCAATTGGTTTTATTTCTTCCATGTCTTAACCCCTTTTCGCCAACAGGCTATCCGTAGGATCCTCCGTCCCTCTCGTTCTCTCTCTCGTCCCTCTCTCCGACCAAGAACCGAAAATACCACCTCCTCGCGTCCTCCCCCGCGAAAGCATTTCTCTCGCGGTCCCTCGTCTATACGCGGGTCTAAAATATGAAGGGCCCCGAAGTTAATACGGCATTTAATCGGGCATGTGTAGGCACAACATCGTGGCGTAGCATGACGGAGGGCGCGAGTGGACACGGTCTCGTGTGCGGAAATCGAATAGCCGCATCTGTACACGGATAAACACGCGTGTGTATTCCACGATGTACGGGCATCACGGCTAATTATGAAATATTGCGGGACCATTGGCAGACCACCGCCGGCATCCGCCGGCTTCGTATAGCCCTCCACGCTCCCAACGTCCACGCGCGTATATGTCACGCGTATGACCTCGCGGAGCTCGCCTCCTCGCCCTATGGCCTCAAATGGAGAACACGAACCGAAATCCAAGCGAACGATTCGCACGCGAACCAACCCAAGGACGGCGCTTTTTCACGCGAGCATTTCTGTCTTTATACGCGGCTCTGTGACCTCCTCCTCCTTCTCTCCGTGTGCCGGTTCCTTCTCGGAAACTATTCGCCGCCCTTTCAAGTTCCTACCCGAATACTTTCCAACCGAAGATACGGACCAGTCGGAGTTATAGGGGATTAGGCGCCTACTTCGTTGCTCTCCCCGATATTTATTGGATTGGCGATAACGAAAGCTCGTACTTTTCCATCTTCCTCTTCTTCTTTTTCTTCTTCTTCTTCGTCTCCTTTACTCTGCTTCTTCTCGCGTTAGTAATAACGATAAAAACTCGGTACACTTAGCCGTACACTTGCTTTCGCGTACACTGCCCTTTTCTCAAGGCAGCGCGCGACGTGATTTAAATGCGACTGTGATCGCAAATTATCGAACCGTCCCTTCACGGTTAATCAGAATTGTTGCTTGAAAAATCGTTAAAAGTGCGCCTAATAATTTATGCCGCGCCAATTCTCGTCCCTTCTCCCTTCTACCGCGCTCGTGTTGTCTCCTTTCTTTTTCTTCGTCGTTCCCTCCTCTCGACGACCCTCGCACCGCGACCACGCGTGTGTTCGTGATACGAAGAAGCGGCCTTATAACCCCGTGAATAGTGCACCGTGCGAAATGAACGATTGGTAATGTCGCCGTGGAATCTCGTTTGCGTGCGTGAAACGCTTCCCAGAGAGGACCGTTTCGCGGAACGAATTTGATTTAACTCGAAATTCGCGCGCACGCTTTATGGCCCCGACGAACTTTCGGGGATAAAGTCGGATAAAAGCCGCGCAACTCTGTCGACGAGGAGTCTGCCTTCGCTCCTTCCCGCAAGTTCTCCGCATCGCGGATTAACGGAGCGTATGTCAGGAAAATAAGCACATAATCGAATGGCACGAATAGAACCAGCGTCGCGAGCATAATGGGAAAGAGATTTCGATCCCTTGTTCTCTTCGATGTAACGAGACGTTGTCCCGAAAGTCTGATTCGCAACACGGTAACGTTTGTCTCAGTTACTGATAATGGAAGATGAAGAATTCAATTTTTCTCTACGATAAGAAAAATATCGATGTTACGTAACTTGTTTTCGATGATATTAAAACTGATTTTGATACGATCTAAACATCGAATGAGAGATTCGATGGTGCGAAAAATTTTAGTTGTTCTATAAGCAGCTTGAACCATGTTGAGGTTATCCGATAGAGGGACGCACAATGGACAATAGAGGATAAGTACAATGTACGTTAATCCAGATCCGCACGCTGGCAGCGTTACGCTACGACAGAGCTCCGAGGCCATGGACTTGTGGGTATTTAGCCCTTGAAATTGATTTAATGCTAAACAATACTTAATGGCTTCGAGGACTAAGAAAACTAAACGCTAGAACAAACGTAGAGTTTTCCTAGAAGTGAGAACCACTTCGACAAACCTGTTGAAGGTCACCGCTTTTAAGAAAATTCTACATCTGGTGTTTTTAGCTTTCTAAAGCACTGAGGCCATCGACAGCGTATAGACAAAAAACTGCGACGAAGGCAGACCATAAACAGTCGACAGGCGACGTTGGCTTGGGGGTTTTTTCGGTTATAGAGTAACACTGCTAGCGTGCGCATCTGGACCGGCTCATATTATTATTTCAATTTTTTGTACTTTTCACTTACGTATTTCAAATATATTTTTCTACCTTATAATTTACCCACGCGTCTCTCTCATTATACATCTAATAACCTCGACAAAACCAAAATCTGGCTGCGATTTAAAATGCGATTATCCTACGATCATGCTTCACATTAACGTTTATTTAAAGAGCTGCGGACAGAGATGGACAAGTGAAAAATTTCGTACGTACGAAACGGTGATCTATCTTTGCTCGTTAAGAGGACAAACATCCGGCAAATTTGTTGAAAGCGTCGGACACCTTTCGATCAATGTAACTATATACTTTCGTGCGAAAAACCGGCTGATGTTCGGTACAGCGAGACGACTCTTGTTTCAAAAAATGATCACCTAAACGATGCACCTGCAAAGTACAGCCGCACTTGCGAGAAAAATGTGGTCGTAATAACATAATCCTTCTTATAGCATTCAACTTTTTCCTAGCGGCACTTTTTTCTGTCATCAAGCAAACAAGAGATACGATTCGTGCGACTCGGCCGGTGTAAAGATTTTTACAATGGAAACTGCACCGCCCGCCTCTGTTGAATATTAACGACCACGTCCAAATGACGGAGATCCTCGTTCAAAATGTGTACAAAACATTGGTCAACTCTTTTTCACCGCATCTTTTCATTAGCAGAACGCTTCATCGCTTAAATAATGTACATAAATCTCCGGAAACACTTCGGACAGTTGGCGCAGTGTTAAGAAACGCGTGAGAGGTCTAAACAAAGCATCGAGCCGTACTTATGCAACGAGCAAGCGTTTGCAATAATTAATCGATCGAATTACCCAGTTTGTACCTGGTGATACCCTGAGACTTAAATCTTTAACGTTGAATTTAATACAGATTTGATACACGATAAGCCAGCCGCAATTTCCTACGAATTCGCCGTACAATCTGAAACGAGAAGTCACCGTTCTATTCGACAAAACGAACCTTCGCTCTTCTATTTATACGAATATGCACCTCGAGTAATATAGCGCAGCTCGCGGGATCTTCGCCTTTAGAGAGCAGCTTAGCCAGTCTAAGTCTCTCTGGTGGCTTTTCGAAAACGTAACGTGGCGCAACCGCAAGAGCATTCGTTTGTACGACACCGCAGCGACGTACACGCGGGGCCAGGTACGCGCCGCAAAACCGCAGGTGGCGCGAAATTTTCGGCCAGGAGTATTACTAAGTAATTTGTTCCCACTCCGTGTTAAAGTCTGCGGCGTGGCGGAGAAGGAGGGATCGTCGCGCGGCATAAGCCGCAATATAATCTCGCGCGTTCCCTCTCTGTTCTTCTCTTTCTCGCTCCGAAGGACAGACAACCGCGAAGGCTAGAGCGCGAAGAAGACAGGAGCGTACTCTCCCCGCGGGCTCGTTCGTGGCCGTCGGCCACCATCGACGACGAAGAGTAGGTAATTAAAGCGGACAATGTCTTACACGCGGAATTAAAAGGGCCCCGGTACCCCCCGGGTGGCGAGAAATACGATACTCGCAAGTTTGCGCACGCGAGCTCGTACCAGGCCGATTTCTAGCAATAAATACACGTGGAATCGCGACGCACGTGTACGTACACGAATTTGGACAGAGACGCGTGTTACCGATGCGGGCGGGTGAGCAAATGAAAAGCTCTCGGTGGATTATTCGTCAGGTAGCGCGGCTATTGACGATTGACGACAATCTGACGAACAAGGGGATCGCGCTTCAAGCCTGGCTCTACATGGAAACGCTATCGAAGCTGGGGTACCGCGCGTCGATTGGTCAGACTCGACGGTTGAAACCCTTTCGAGAATGTCGATGGGAGTGTCTCGGAAGAACTGTCCTGTGCCAAGTTTAAGGACCTTCCAGATATTTCTTTTGACGAGCTACGCGTTTCTGGGAGAAGGAGAATCGGAAAGAAGTGCCTTTGATCGCGACGGAATCCTCCTGATGATCGAATAGAACGTTATGTCGGAAAACAAATTGGTGAGAAATATGTAAAAAGATAAATTCACTGGAATGGCTTAAAAGCAGAAACGAGGATCGAACGAAATTACAAACTGAGGCCGCCCAATTTGAATCACGTTCGACGAAGCGAACGTTAATCCCCGACAACGGTAGCAAAGACAAGCTTTCGAGGTGTCGTTTCGAGACGTGTCCAGATAGAATTCTACACGAAGCCGGGTGACATCCTTTCAACTTCGACCGATAAACCGGTTCATCGATGGATCGAGTATGGTCAGTATGGGTAAACGACTTTTTTCCACGCCGCGTCTCGAAACATCGGACCGCAATTAAAATTGGGCTTAAGTCCCACCGAGCGACGTTAATCCTCGATAATGGCAGTTAGGTCGTGGCTCGCGACATTCTTCTGGCAGAACTCGAGCCAGGTAATAACGGCCGTGATGCGTTTTGTTTTCTCATCCGCAAGGGATACAGTTGGTGAGTCGTGTTTCTCAAAGTCATCCCATTAGTAAGCGCAATATAATCGGGCATAAATCTCGACGATCTTAATGTTGATCCGGTTTTATACGACGTATGACAGCTTCGATTTGCAGTGGCGCCGTCGTAAAGTCGATTTAACGATATTTTCGTGTATGCAAATAATCCAAGTCCGTGTTAATCGCGCGGAAGCTTCGTTTACTCTCGTCCGTTTTACTCCTCGTTTACTTTACACCTTGCGCGTCTTACGTAGTCATTTGCCCGAGGAATGCTCCTTCGAATGATATATCCTTAATACTGTTTCAAGCAGTTCGACCGTTCAACTCGAACATTTATCAATGACGAACATTTATCTCGGATGGATCTAGTTTCATTCGCTGCATGATCCCTCGGTTCCTCGTTTTTCTGCTTACTCATTCGACCGGACAGTGACAATCCGAATTCAAAGCGTTAAAACGCAGTATGCGTTTCGCGGTCGACCCATTATTGCCGTCGTTGGCCATTCTCCCAGCAATTACAGACGCGTCTCTCAGAATACGAAGCGCTGGTATAGAGAGGGAGAGAGAGAGACAGAGACAGAGAGAGAAAGAGAGAGAGAGAGAAACAGACAGAGATCCAAAGTCATAGAGGACTCCAGAGGTGTCATCGACGCTTTCATCTTAATCGACACACTGGCGCGAGGATAAAGACATAAAACGTAACGGGCGTCCGTGAAGGGAGTGTATAATGGTTAGCTCGAGCTTGTGGACGTAACGATCGGAAACCGATCGAAAGGTAAGACGAAAGGAAAGGAAGGACAAGCGGAAGAAGAAAAGAAAGGAAGAAAGAGGTGGACGGTTGATGCACGCAACAGAGAGAATGACGGAGAGACGTCGAAGCGGTCGAGCAAAAGGTTCCGTGTCTGTTCGTCTCTCTTGTTCGCGTAGCTCTACCCTTTCTCATCGGTTTCCTCTTCTCTCTTCCATTTCGCTTCTGCCCTGTCGACCTGCTCCTTTCCTTTCTCCGCGTCTCTTCCCGTTTCTTCGTTCGCGATGCGACGATGTGTGTGGTCCGTCGTGGCAGCCGCCAGAGTCGACTCGCTAATAACACCCCCCCGGCCCTTTCGGCCCTCCTCACCTTCTCCCTCCTACTGTCCATTCTCTTCCATCCCTGCCGTCGTCCTCCCCATCACCTCCTACTCTTACCCGATGCCGACGAAGGAAAAGGGTAAAAAGGTACCAAAGATTCAGAACCCAGTCCGCAAATCGTCTTCTATGAATGCCTCCACGGAGGAGCCCGAGGCTCTCCCGTGGCTTCCACGCAATTCGTCATCCTCGTCCTACCTTTCCCGATTCTCCTCTCTACCACCGATCTTCCAGATGCAGCCCCTCTTCTCTTCCCCTCTCATCTCTGTCTCCCCCCTTTTCTTCACCGCGTCAGAGGTCCCCGCGACTACGCTTCTTCCCCTTTTTACAATGCGCTCGAAAACGCACGAACGCGCGTCCGCTTGTCGAGCTAGAGAATTTTTCGCATTCTATCGCTTCATTATAAAGGCCAGTCCCTTACGCTAGCTCCCGATTTCGGGGGATCGAGACGCGACACTGGCCACGCAGTCGAATCACGCCGTCCTTTTAGAATGTACGAACCTGTTTTCCACTCCCCTTTCCCCTCGTGCGGCCGCAGCCAACGACAGGGATGCGCTCCTTCGTGTCGTTCCTCTTCTTCTCCATCTCGTCCTTCTTCGCTCGCGTATCGACATGGCTCGCTCGACTTTCTCACTTTTCTACGGATTCTTCTCATTTCGATAGACAGTCTCGCGTCGATGCGATCGATACTCCGAATCGCAATCGCGCGTCCAGAAGATAAAAAACAATTCGAATAGAGAGCGCTTCAACTTGTCTCTCGATTCGCCATACTATAACGAACGTCGATTAATTATTCGTTAAACGATAAATTATACAGAAGATACCTTGAAATTGAACATGGAATCGAGCGTTATATTTGCGAGGAAAAGGAAAGAATCGATGAAAGGGAACTGTCAACGAGATTAGCGCTTCGGTAAAACTAACGTTCGAAAGCAACCGATCGAAGAGTCTGAAAGGGGAAAAAAGAAAATCCCTTTTGAAGATAAAATACGTGGAGAACGATCAAGGACGTAGCAGCACAGGGCGATGTTTAACTCTGCAATCACCGTAATCGGTATGCTAGCAGTTCCAAGTACGGTTTAAAAGGAACGAACCCGTAAAACGGCGCGTAACTGGTCGTTGGTTTCGCGCGTGAATTCGTCTTTGTGAATTTACGGCGACTGCTAAATACATGTATATTCCCGATGGATTCCGGTTAGAATTTCGTTTCGCGGTTCTACAGGACGAAACTGGGCGGTGAAATTTACCAACAGATCGACCGTGAAAAAATTCTATAAATTTACACGGTGCACGCAGCCGCCGATGGTCACGATAAGTCATTTTACGCACGGAGTCACGGTTGTCCGGCGATTCTTGTGCGGCGAATGCCACCAACGAATTATCTATTCTCAAATTAAAGGAGGGAAAAGAGTTATGGCTGCTTAAAAGGTGCCGTTTCACGAGGGCCATTTGTACTTTATCGTTCCGCCCAGGGTATCCACGTAAGCACAAAGTAATAATC
Source organism: Bombus pyrosoma (assembly GCF_014825855.1). NCBI lineage: Eukaryota > Metazoa > Arthropoda > Insecta > Hymenoptera > Apidae > Bombus > Bombus pyrosoma. The sequence continues at coordinate 1,914,850 of NC_057770.1, read as the reverse complement.
GATTGTTCGTCCCTCCCTTAAACGTTGAAAATTTACGTTTCAGTTTTACGAGATACTTCTGCCGTTTCCATGGAATCCGTGACTCAACGAGTCCAAATGAAATGAGAGATAAAAGGGACCAAGAAATGTATACAACGTGTGCTACTGACCATTCTCGCCACAACTGACGATGCAACAAAATTCTGAAATTGAAATACAGTACATGGAAATTGTAATTTATCGGGCGTTTAAGCTTCCGTTTTGTAGCCACGTTCGCCCACCTTCTCGCCATTCGAAAACTCCTTTACGATTTGCCACATTACGGCTAATAAATTACATTAGAAATTCGAGATCCGAACGATAGCTGCGTTGATCGTTCTCGCTGCGTCTTTCCGTTGGTTCGGTTTTCAGTCGATTCGCTCCTCGGCCGAGAGTAATCGACGCAAAATTTCAATCATATCGATTGCACCGCCGCTCCGGTTTAAATCTCAAACACCGCCGCGAATATAGACGCGTCTTTTTGTAAGTCATTAGTTTTTGAAAGCCATTAGATTTTGATTCGAGGTAGTAGCCATTTGCAATAACCGTCCCGTGGCTACTATCGATACTCTATCTGATCTTATTGCGTGTCTCGCCTCGTGGATTTACGTGGGCAAGTTGGGCGGAGTCATCACCAGTGGTTCTCCGGTTGTTCCTCAATTGCGTACGTAGCGAAAATGTCGTAAATTTGGCCGAAAATTCGCTTCGATGAACAAATTTCAATTATCGATCCTCGGCCATATTTTTCCTATTTTCGAAAGATCAACTTTAGCTCAAATACGAAGCATATTTAAAAAAAAATTGGATCGAAAAAGTCGTTTCAACACCGGTAGAACGGCTCGCGTTACGGATTTATTCGGAGATGCGACTGCACATCCAAACGCGCATAAAAAATCCCTATCTTTCGTTTACAACGTTCATCGCATTGTGCGCACGCCTTTTCTCCGGAATAACGAAAAAAAAAAAAAAAGAAAAACAAATGTTGCAGCATTGAGTTACACACATCTATTCTCCTTTTAACGCAACAATCCGCGAAACAGCAACTTCGCGCAACGAACGGTGCCAATCGAAAAGTAAATATAAAGCTGCACAGCAGGATTTATCAACGATCCTGTGCATACATATCTGTTCTCTATGCTTTTTCGTTTCTTTTTGTTCGTGCGTGGCGACAAGTGCGATCTGCGCGAGACCCGTCATTCTGTCAGAAAAAAAAATGTGTTCGAGCGTTTCGAAAGGATGCGTTTAGAAATAAAAAAAAAACGTGGAAAACGAAAACAACAACGGGGAAACAAAACGAATCGGGCCGCGGGAAGGCGGCAGGGAACAAAGAGAGAAACAGGAGGGGAGGAAAAAAAGTTACGAGAATCGGGACGAACTCCGGGTTTCACGCGGCTACGTCGACGCATCGTTCATCCCCGACGCTATCGTTCGATTCTCGCTCGTCGTACTTTGTCATCATAGCTCGCGTTTAACGATTTGCCCCGCATCAGGTTTTACCTCTCTCTGGATCTATCGTCTATCGTTTTTCCCGTGGTCCTGTTCCAGGCGTCTGATCGCTCCTCCTCTCGCGGATGGAGAGCGCGCGCGTCCGCTCCCCAAAAAGCCATCGTTAGAGCAATATTTTCGCGCAGATCGCCGCGCGTCGCTGACATAAAAAAGCAAAAACCAGCCGTATGTGTCTGATGGTGCGAACAATACCTGGCGATATCGATAGCAAGGAAAATCGATAATACATTTCCCTGAAACCTCGTCCGACCGAACAAGGCTGGCCTTTCCGGTCCTGGCTAGCCTCACTTTCATCCCTTCTTCCAATGGTAACCCGAACTGCTGATGATCCCGCTGTTGTACACCACCCCGATACGTGTCACTGATAAACGACGTCCGTCCAAACAGATTATTTTCTCTCGATATCACAGATTCCTAGCTGCCCGATATTTTCCACATTTTTCTTCCTTCTTTCGCTATTCGTCGTGCGATTTCCAACGAGGATAAACGACGAAAATCGAATTGAAATTCGCAATTTAACGATAGTAATTAAACTCGATCGTATTCAAACACAGAACATATAATTTAACGGCGGAATTTCAGTGCGAATTCCAACGTTGAATTTCCACCACGGTACTTTCATCCTAGCGATTAGACTTATATTTCAACTCGAGTTTTCTAATTTATTTCTTCTATTAATTTCTCTCGCGCGGTAATACATCTTAATCCGTGTTATCTGTGAAAAGCATACATCGCCACGCCCAATAAACTCATGCACGGTTGGACGTAAATTCGCTGGGATAGAATCAGCATTACGTAAACTCGGATGTACGGCTGATAGACGTCGTTGAACGGGCAAATATGCTCGCGTGTACACTCAGACGTAAGCAAAGCAAAGTTCTTTACCTTTTTCTCCTGCCGGTTTACCTTCGTCTCGCGTATAAAACGAGACATTTGCAACGATCATTTCTCACGGTGTAACAAAAGCAGCCGCGGCGAACACGTACCTTACAGCGTCGCCGTTCTAGTTCAACGGGATAAGACGCGTGAACGCAAAAATATCCAGGTGTGTGCTATATCGGCCGACTCTTTAATAATTGGACAGGTGGACTTTGCGAGTGACCGGTAAAGACTGGTATTTTCACGCACGATTAGCGCGATCTGCGCGTGCTACCACTGCTGCATTGTCAGGAACCGAATCGAGGCCAACCAGTGTGTCTGTTATTCTTTAGACGACAATTCACTCGACGGATTTCATAACATTTTATAATCGTCTATGTGTAAACAGTAAACGATTTACGACCAGCTAAGTAAGCTAATTTGCCTTTTAATTCAACAACTTCGATTATAAACAATTCCTTCGCCATCGAATTTCAAACCACGTTTGAAAACAGACTGTCTAACTCGTTATTAACGACGTTATTAGTAACCCGATGAACAGAGAATTTTAAGATGCTGAAACTTAGGCGATTCGAATAACCTTGTCTTACTATACGCGTCAAAGTAGAAAGTGTTTGTTCAAATTTGCTCTAGTTGAATCGCGCGAGTTCCTAATGAACGTATCTTTCTCGAATAGAAAATAAAAATATAGAATCGTCGAATACTGTTGAGATATGTATAATTTTCTGTGCTGGACTAGGTTAAACGCGCAGTAAGAATACTTGCATGCGAGTATCAGTGTGTGGAAGTGTGTGTGTGTGTGCGCGGCGTCTCGAAGCAGATGAAGGTAAACAGTTCAGTCGTTAGAAGCATCTGGAAGGACAGTCGGTTAATATCGGGTATAGAAGAAAGTGCTGAGACGCGTGCCAATATGTATCGATAAATATAATAGAGATCGTCCATTAAGTAAATATATAATTATTCAAACATTAATTAAAGGTGTAAATTTTGTGTTCCCGTAACATTATTTCGGCTTCAAAGATCCAAAATCCTCAACAAATACTTTGGATAGGATAGATAACGATAGGAAAGTTGGAATTTGTAACATCCGCAACCCCAAAAATTTCCTTCTCCCATCGCGTGATCTTATTCTTCTCGATGTTAAAGAAAGAAAACGTGTCAAGCGTTCCTTACAATTTGGTTGCGGTGAAAAGCGCTTTTTACTTCGGCTTTCTCTCATTCTTCTGCCCGCTTTCTCTTTTTGTTACGACTAACGTGCGCGACGTGTGCTCCTTTCGCTTGAAAGGCACGTGCTTTGTGCTTTTGACGCGAAATACGAAAGAAGAAAAGCGGTAATTACTATAGCAAAAATTTCATTCTAATTTCACCGGCCAAGCCGAAAGAAATATTCATTATTAAACGCGATTGCACGAACTATGATGAACAATGAAGGCTTCGTTATTACGTATGTGCTTTATAAATGAACCACAATGGTCACTCGAGTTTCAATAGTTTCCTTCTGACGAGTTTAAAAATCGTTTCGATTCAACGTTTCGTAATCGTGACGAATCTATTGCGCGCTCCATGTAGCAAAGAAAAAGAGTGTGTAAAAACGGGAAACAGTTCGTAAATCGATGAATACGTCCAGCAAGTGAACACAAATTTTACTTCGCGTTTATTCAGTGCAATCAGCACTTTATAGAAAATATGGAACAACGTACCCGCCGGGTACGCACTAAAATTCGCTGTAATTGCTTTTCGAACCATTTGTCCTCGTTATTTCTTAAGCGTTTAATTTGCTCAAGAAAAGCTCAGAATGCACGTCGACGAAAGAGGTTAACCACTTTGCATCGATAATGTAAAAATTGTTTCTCGTGCCGCCTCCATCGATGAAAGATAGAAAAAAGAAAGACCACCGGGCGAAATAAATTCGTAAACGTTTACAACGCTTTTCCTTTCTCCTCGAAACTGCTGATTTCAGAAAATTACGTGACGAGAGTGTAGCGGATTTGTCGATCGACCGTAACATACAAATTTTCAAAGTACGAATGTATATATTTATCCCATTTCACGATCGTCCGTGTTCATCATTTACGAGACTCTGTCAACCACTTGTCCATTAATTCGTCTCAATTTGCTTGCGAGGCAAATAAAATCGGACAGAATATAATATCTATATGCAGGTACTTGCGTTCGTTCAAGTGTTATTCACGAAGAAGGAACGGAATAGTCGAGGAGCTGGCAGGTTCTAGGCTAGAAAACTGTAGAATGATGAACGAGGAGGAAGGTGCCGGAGATCGGAGTGACGCGCGATTATTAAAGAGTTAGTTTCACGAGTGACACTGCGCCTCATTGCTTATTCAGGCTGCATACTTTATTAGGCTGGAACGAAGACATACGCTGCGAGATTATGAGATGGTCTCGCCCTTGATGGCGTTAAAGGAAGGGACAGCGATGAGAACGCGAAGGAGGAACTTGGCTAGGCACGAAGGAAGCGCGTAAAAGAGAATGCGAGTGACGAAGAGAGAGAAAGATAGAGGGAGAGAGAAAGAGGGACACGGCGCTAACGAGGGAACGAACAGGAAGAAGGAGCGAGAAGGAAGGACGGAAGGAGCGAGTTGGGTACACAGCAGAGTTGCAGGGGGCTAACTCTGATACCTTGTACAGAGCTACCGGCGTTTAACTTCTAATTGAATTGTGAATTCCAATGCTAGAGCGTTAGTACAGAAAGACCCGGCAGTTAAATCAACTGTGTGAGCCGTCTAATTGAATTATCAATCCTGGTATGGCGGCATTTAGGAAAAACCCTGGGAAGACCCGTGATCGAGATAACCAGATTAACGCGAGAGGAGAATGCCACTCTTAGGGAGGGAAATGCCGATTTAATAAGTATCGTTAATACCGCGAGGTGAACTGCCGATCGAATTTAACAGACACCGATTACGTGAATCAACGTGACGTCCGCAATTCGGGAAATCGAAAGCGTCGATCGATCGATGATTCGTTTTTATAGGACGATCAGCCTTATAACGTTTATCATTAACTTGAGAAAGTGTAGGTAAATAGAAAAATTCCTGTTCTCTGAAATGTCGCGTTTGCGATTCTAAAAGACGCTCTATGCTGTAACTGTAACTGCTATAAAATGATTTAATGTTTCATACGGCGCCAAACACGTCGTAGAGATGGCGAAGATTTAAAGGATAGAAACGGTTACTTTCTCGCGTCATAAAATTCGTTCCGTCTGCGTGTACCGGTTGAACCGAGCCGCGTCGCGGCTATTAAATTATCGAACAGACGTAGACGCGAGCTTTTGTAGAAGGGACACACGGGGAAAGTCAGTGTAGCTGTAGCAACTACGGCAGCTGAAATGAAGTTCAGCTTCAATTTACAATCGAATGCTGAGTTACATATACATGCATATACATACGTTTATACCGTCTGGCACGTCCAATTGGCACGGAGAACAACTTACGCTTCCAGGTAATTAATCAAATCTGTGTGTGGCGGCGATAGGTAAACTTTAATGAACGAACAATACAGCAGTTTCTGTTAAAATCTCTTAACCGCAAATATGCTTCCGGAAACAGGCGTACGTTGCCATACAATAGCGTAGAAACTATTGTTTAAAAGCAAGCCGATACAACCCTCTTCCTCTCACACATATAATACTGCGATCGATGATTTGCGTGATTTGTTCGTACGATATAGTTATAATATTCGTTTAATACCGCAATTTAATCCTTTCCATCAAGCAGAAGCTTAATTACAAGTAAAACTGCTATATTGTACGAGTAGTGTACACAGTAGAGTATATTACAGTAGATTCTTTTACGAAGGGGAAAGTTAGTTACGATAGTACAATACGTCTCGATTCTTTCTTCCTTTTCTTTTTTCTTTTTTTTTTTTTTTCTTTTACGGATATAAGGAAGTTTTGGAAGTTGGTAATTTATGACAGTTTATCCGGCACGTTCGAAAAGCTTGCCTTCACATTTTGCAACGAAGCGAGACGAGGTGAATTTCGTTTACGAAGCAGGCGAAAGCGACAGTTGGCGTACACGAACCATTCACCGGCATCGAGTTTCACGAAACGCGCCCTCGAGACTTCGCATTCTCCCGTGTTCCTCTTGCCGTGAACACTCGCTGCTTGCCCCTGTAGCGCTTTCCTCTCGAGAACATAACAACCGGAAACGAGCAGGAGCAGTGGAGCTCGACCGCCGCCCGGTACCACCGCGGCGAATGTTTAACGCCTGCCAGAAAGAGACTGACGTTTCGCGTATCGATCGCATGGAATGCGTGCATCGAAAGCCAAACTAGCTCTGCTACGTTGGTTTCTTCGACGATGGACTAGGGAACGCCGGTGAACCGATGGCAGAGTGTGGAAAAACGTGAACAAGTCGGGACGAAAACGTAAACGAGCGCAAGTAATTAAACGCGTGTACTCCCCCGATTGCGCAATTAAACGAGTAGAGAAACGAAGGGTTATGCAAAAGAGGATGGGTGAAGCGGTGGGTCCCCCGAAAGACGAGGCAACCGTTCCATGACTTTTATTCTACTCACGTAATCGTCTTGCGATCGCGATTTTTTCATCTTCGAGAACACGAGAGGCCGGTTTCTCACGAACGTCGTCTAATTAAGGCCCGCGAATGGCGCATAATCATGACTATCGGGATGATCCTGCGAAACACGGGGTGAGGCGAAGGCCGTGGGGTACAAGGGGTTGGAGGTGGATCGTTCACGGACAACACACAACGACACCGGTGAATCGTCGAGAGCGGATCGGGGCTCGCGATTATTTTTAATTCAATCAACGTCACCGGCTTTCGCTCGAGGAAGCATCCTTTTCCCTTTTTCTGTCGTATCGTGAGTTAGGGAACGGAGTCGTCCAAGACGGATTTGAATACGCACATGCCAAATGTCTCGGGGTCCGCGCGCCATTCTCCGCTGCCCGTTCTGGCCATCGATCCGTTTGTCCGGCTCTCGCTCGTGATCCCGCGGCAATAAATAAGGGGAGACGAGACGCAGTAGGACAGTCGCGATGTCGTGCGGAATGCATCGGCTTCTGTCAAACGGGCGAGTGCTGCGGAGACAACGACGACGACGACGACGACGACAACGACGACAACGAGGAGGAGAACGAGAACGACGAAGAGAAGGACGATCGGGACCAAGAAGTCTAACAGAGAAAGAGAGGGAAAGGGAGGGAAAGGACGAAAGGGGAATAAATGGAAAGTGGAAAGAGGAGGGAGCAGAGAAGGAGAAAGACGAAGACAACGACGACAGCAACGGCGACGGGCCATTGAACGCCCAGAGGAGCACGTTATACCCATCCGCTGATCCGAGTCTAGATTGCATTAAGGCTTTTCCAAAATGAGAGATCCCTTGGCTTGAAACTCGGGAGAAAGGGAAAGAGAAAGAGAGAGGGCCCTCCAGTGCAGATCCTACTAACGACTCCCAAATGCGGACAAGCCGAAGGTCCGAGGCACGTAGACCTCGTCACCTTTTCGTGCTTTCGGCTGAGATTTCGTGATATCGAATGCCACTACGTGGAACGTAGTTGCCATTTTAACGATGCAAATGATTCCAACTGCCGGATGGATTACCATAACGGTACGCCTCTGACCTCTGAACGCGATTAAACCCCTCTTTCGAGTCGTATTATTCGATAGTAAAATTTTCTCCGGGATAAGTCGTCGTTAAACTCGCTCGCGTAATTGTACAGAAGTCGTCGAATAATATTGGATCGCGACGGAACCGCCGCACCGGCGAACAGGAAAGGGTATACCCCTTGTGTCGTTTAGCAATTTTACGAGCGACCACGACGCTTAAAGATTATACTTTTGCGTGAATTTCACATACAACTGATGAGACACCGCTAACAATGCCCAGTCATACATCGAAGTCGCCAAGGACACGACGGTCCGCTGCATACAAACGAACAGCCTCCGGGGATGCACATCGTGCCGCGACAGCAAGAACCAAATGCGATCGGACTTTTCTCAATCATGTACCGATTTCTACGGCTCTCTTGTTTCTTTTCTTTTTTCCTTTCGACGATCCCTGTGAAAAATACCGCCCAGTTGTAAATCGCCCGTTTCGCCTGCTCTTTCGGCGAACGAAACACCGCTCGAATTCTTGCCTTTTATTCCTCTGTCCGTGGCACGAGCATATTTGATTTTATCGAGCGGAAATCCAAACCGCGACAAATCTAAAAATTTTCCTCTTCGTGTACGGTTGGAAAGGACGGCGCGCGCAATTAAAAGATCACGTCCTCGCGCGATCGAAACAAGTTCAAATAAAACGGAAGAAAGTCTGTCGCGAAATGAAATTACGGGATGCTGAGCAAGCACGTGACGCTTTTCACGACGTACTGGTCCGAGAATCCAAGAGATACGTAGGAATTCGGGAATCAACGTTAACGAACGGATATTGCATCAGACGGCAATCAAGGAATTAGTTTCATTAGGCCGTCTAAGGGCACTCGAGCTGCGATCAATTTGAAAATTTGACACGTTTCAAAGCACGATACCTGGAAACTGTCCGTCGAGAGCCACTCAAGTGAACTTTAGCCAGTGCGTATCGTTGAATTTGCTGGAAAAGGAAGATATGTCGAGTACCGATAATTTAATTACGACACCGGTGAACACGAAGGACATAGGATCATATAACGAACCGATCAAATTCCTCGCTTCCTCGATTACGATCGGCCATTAGATACCTTTGAAACATTAATTTTCCATCGTCAAACAGTTCTGCATAGTCTCGAGGCGTATCCTTCTTCCTCGAGTGCCGAAAAAACGAACGTCGAACGAAAATTCTCGCTAAAGACGTATCGTTAAAAACAACTGATCCAAATTGTTCGCTAGTCAAAAGTGCTAGTCCACGATCTTTCTATTCCTCATAGAAACGCGCAAAGATCGTCGTAGAAATGAGAAGATCAACATTATGAAAAGACGAACGTATTTAATTTGTAATATCATAAACCTACCTTTTCCAAAGGATATCTTTATCAAGCTGAAAAGCCAATAAGAAAATCGCTCGCTCATTCTCATAAGAGAAGTCATAAAAAGAATCACGAAGGATAGTAAAATAAAGAGAAAGAAATCCGCTTCTGTAAGAAAATGATACGCGAGTACCCAGCGTAGATACATGAACCGTCGACCTCCTAGATGCAAATCTGATCGTCGTCAGATATAGTTGAATCCATCGAACCAAGTGGACGGAGGAAATTGGTGGAAGAGGGCGCAACGATGTCGCGAGATCGGCGTCGAGCACGGCCCTATCTCGATTTATACTTTCCATATATTATCCCCTCGGTATCCTTCGTAAAACGATACTCTATCCTCTCCGTTTGCCCAACGAATGAACACATTGCCACACGACTGACCTGACAAAGGCCCACCGTGCACGTACCGACCACTAAACGCATTACGTTTTCTGTCGCGTCTTCCTAGCACCTAGTCGCGTCCCTTTTCACCACCGATCTTTCTCCTGTCGCGAGCGCAAATACGCGTAAACGACTGTAACTATCCAAGCGCTTCTGTCTCCATCCTCTCTCATTCGTAGACGAATGGTCGCCGAGAAAGGAAGAAGAGATATACCGGCGTGTCGTTGATATTCGAATAATAAACGAACCGCGAAAATATGTTCGCCCCTCGGTCCCTCGTGGCGTGCAACCTGTTTTTATTGTTTATCCGTTGGGAAGTTGATGGGGCGGCAGGGTGAGAAAAGGGGAAGCTTCTATCGGAAAATAGACCGGTTGCCTGTGGGGACAGATTCACCAGGGACACCCCTCTGGCGTTTTGTCCGTAAGATGAAATTAAACTTCTTGCTCTTTGCGGTGGCGGAAAGTTTGATTTGTACGATTTAAAACGCAATACAAACGTCGATAAACTATCGAAAACTGTGGCGATAAAATAAAAGTTACAACTCGTAGAAAATACCGGCGATAGTCTTTTAAAAAGTTGCAAAGTTTTGCTCTCGAGTTTCAAACAGAGCAAGTACGTAGCCTGGAAATAGGGTACCGAGGGGCGAACAACCGATAGTTCGCTATGAGAATGGAAACTAGGCTACTGGTGGGCAGAACACGTGCGAAGAAGCTACCACCGACCTACATTTCGCAACAATGTCCACGCATTGTACAACAAACACCGGTGTGTCCGAGGTATAATAGCCAGGGTATTTTTTCAAAATATTCGAGAAGGGGAAGAGAGAAGGAAGAATCGGAGGACAGGACGATCGAACAAGCGAGGCTGCAGCTATGTATACGCATACACGTGGGGCAGCGCTCGTTAAGCGCAGTGCGATTCCCCGAGATATCGTGCCGGCTTTAAATCAAGTCCGTCTGCCTCTCAACTGTTCGCTGACTTTGAGCCAAGTCCACGGGCGTATACGTAAAACAAAAGAATCGTTAACGTCCACCGCGACGATGCACGGAACCGCGGCGCATTCAAATGAGCTATTGGCCATTGCAAAAATGACGACGAGAACGAGAACGACGCGACGACTCCGTGCGCCGGTCTTCGCCGCGCTCCGGAACACGAGGAACCGATACGATGAGAAATAAACCAGGCTTCGCGATTTCAAAAGGACGGCCGAGGGAACGCTCCACGAAAAATACCTCTAACGATGCGCTTACATCTCTACCCGTGTAAAACACCGATCAAATACCATTGGGTAAAACGTTCATGCAATATCGAAATGTTGCCACTGGAACATAGAACGTAGAAAACTGGAATTTTTTTTATAAAATTTCATTAAAGCTGTGCGGATGGAAACCTTAACTGTCTGGTTATTGGGAAAGGTATACAGAGGATTTCTAGAAAATTTGGAATATTTTCTCCGATGAATGTGAGTCAGATACACAGATACCTGGCACGTTTGTCCATTTTATACTCGTAACACTGCGAAATTGGTTGGAAAAATTGATGGTCACAGCAATGAGCAATTAACATGACACTGCTACGAAACTTAATCTACGTTTCAAGAAGTAATTACATTTTCCATCATAAATTAGTAGGGAAGAGGTGCTACACCTTCGACAACGTTGTTCTGTAAATCGTCAAGATTTACGCGCCAATTAATCGGTCTTCGGCAACGCGGTTTAATCGAAATCGGTGTTAGCGCGCCGATTACCGCGCGCATTCAAATAAGCTGTCGGCTTATGTGGAAAACCCAATAGCGAGAAGAGTGTCGCGGCTATCAGTAAGTACATAGACGCGATACGACGAGAAATGAGACCGGTTTGACGATGAAACCGAGTTCGCGTGTCGACTGTTCGTACAATAAATTTTAACCCGTCTTTATTGCGTCCAACCAGAATAAGAATCTACGAGTTTTGCTCTCGTGTTTGCTCGTTGCGATTCGTTAGTTCCCGCAACTTAAAAAGCAAGAACGAAACTGGGCACGATCGAACCAACATTACCAGCTAAAATTTACAAGTTTACGAGCTAACAATAACAAATTTCATAAAGGAACAGGTATACTTTAAAAGTGAATTTTATAAATAACCAGACGGTTATAATTGTCACATTCGACGTCAAATTGTACAATTTTCTCTATTTTTCGATTTGTCGATTCACCAATCTTATCGATCGGTAAATTATCGAACGAGTGAGGCTGTATGTTAAAAATTATTTTAATTTATTAGATTACCTACCGATCCCAATTACGAAAGCTATAGTTTTCCTTTATTACTAGATCGATAAATTATAAATATTCAATCAAGGAGGGGAAAATTTGCGGACGCGTCGCTTAGGAACAACTCCGATAAATCGCGGCAATGCGTCAAGCCGCGCGACTTATCGTAAAACTAAATATTTATTCCCATAGGTTCGTGCGTGCGACTCAACCAGTATCTCGCGTATCGTTTCAAGCAAAATATTTCGATGCAATTCTTAACGAGCTGATACGTCATGAAAGTTAGCTGGGTCGAAAGTTAGAGTCACTAGATCTTCCGTAATACGTGCGCATACGACGAAATAATTATAGATAAACGTTATCGTACGATATTGAAAAAATGTCGTTTGTCACGAACAAAGAAGCCTGTTTGTCTCTTTATACGGAACGCAGAGAAATCTATGGTAGGAAAATGTCATCTGTGCCAAATGATAACGTAGCGTCTAGAATCAGAAAGAAAATCGATTGCGCTCGAAAGCATCTAATTTCACCAACGTCTTCCATACCCGATACTTGTCTGATAAACGATCGACGGATCTACGTTCCTCGCTCGCAATTGGCTCGTTGTATTTCACTTCAAACGGTTTGAAACGCGTCGTGGCCCGTCGCGAAATCAAAAGGCACGCGTTACCACAACCGCTTTGAAGTTGCATCCAGCCGAGATTGATCTTTGAGAAACTCCATTTCTAACGAGAGCCACGCCATCGATGCGGGACACGTATAAAGGGAAACGGGCGCAACAGACGGGAGATTGGTATTTCTCTTAGCGAATAGCGACGTTTCAAAAACACACATCTAGCAGAGGCAGCGTGTCGATAATTGGCAGGCCAATGGGGACAGATGATACCGTAGGTGGCCGAAAGGTCGCGGAGCTTCGATAGCTGAAACGTCTTAAAAGTGAAACGTAACGTCGTTGATGGATGAAGATGAATTGATCCCGTCCTGACGAATCTTTACGGCCAGACAACCATCGAACGGACAGCTTCCAGATTGTGGACGATAAACGTAAAATCGTTGCGTAGTGGAGATCATTTTTACGATGCTTTTCATCTAACGAGAAGCTTGCGCATGGGTTTCAATAAAAATACTTGGTGATTTTCGCAATACATACAGTGTGTATGAACCAGAGGAATTTAATAATTTACAGAATATTAAGACAGTAAGATATCTATCAAACTAGCTAACGGATTAACTAATTAACTAGCTAATATTTTTATTATTTATGTCATCCTCTTGTAATAAACGAACTCATGGAACTAAGTAATAACACGTTGATTAAACGTTAATCGTATATTTACATAATGAGATCGAGAAATGGAGAAAACGCAAAGGACTGAGAAGCTTATACGTAACTATTCTTTCTATGCAAGAGACGAGTTCTCCGCCATCGTTTGAAAAGAGACCAAAAACGAGGCTCTTCTTTCTCTAAACGTCTACACCGAGGATCGTCAACGGTCCGTTTAATTTAATCCACCTTACAATCCGGCGACATTCCAGCCAAGCGGCAGAAAAGAAAAAACGCAGGGACACGCGTACAGTGTACGGAGGGGCGAGCACACGCACGTACTTACTCGTACGTGCGCGTAAAAGAGGGATAGAGCAGTCGATGGCGAAGTGGAATTGGCCGGTGCTCATCTCTGCCTAGAAGCCGGCGCATCTCCGAATATGATTAGCATATGTATGAGTCGTCCAACCCCTTTCCACAGCCTCGAACCACTGACCGCGCATGTCAGCGTCAGCGTTCTCCACTACCATCCCCCTCCCTCAACATGTGGTCTCACACAAGCGCACGCACAAATCTACACATACGAGAATTTGACAAACGCACGCACGACTTTGCGTACGTACACAGGTGCTTGTAAACGTAGCCACATATACAAACGATCCAACCTGCCCCACTGCCATCAGAAACTTCAATAATACCTTCCACGTCCCTCAATTACCTCCTATTTAATTACACCGCCGCATAATTAACGTCGCGAGAGCACCCTCGCCTGACGTGACGTGACTTGACCGGTCAACTCTTGGCTACGACAAGGTCGTGTTGTGTCCTGTATCTATATAAGTTACCACACAACACTCTCACAGTGTAATCAAGAGACTGCGCGCTAGAGTCGAGGGTGGAATTCGAAAATTGAGCAGCATCGTTTCCCACTAATCTTTAATGATTGGTTAATCGTATTAGAAAAAGAGAGTAGATATGTTGATAAGCATAGACCGACATTTTTTTATCCTTTCATTTCCAATACACCGAGGACAACAGAAAAAAACGTGAGTTATTTGAAGTTTGGATTGATAAATCGAAAGTTACAAAAAAGCGACGTTTTTTTTAAATCCACCTTGGAGTTTATCGTTAATTGCGTCACTCTGTCGCGATGAATAAACGTATACAAGTACGTAGAGTATATTCGTATACCGAATGAAATATCATAGAGTCGGGAAAAATGCAAATTGCAAATCCATAAAAACGTAGAAGTCCAGTCGTTTTAACCGTTCTTGTGACGATGTTTTCTTAGTTTTTATTATAATCGCAAAGCAAGCTAATCTTTTACAACCTTCTTACAATGCCAAAGCGATCTCAAGTACGTCAAACAAAATTCCAAGCTTCCGTGAGACTCGTTGGTTTTTACGCTTGGCGATAAATTGGTTGCGAGCAACGAGGCTAGCAAATTCATCGAACGCGCAGGGAAAACGAGACACTTATCTGTCCTTCCGATGCACATGTCCGTTGCATTCCTACGGACGTGGCTAAAAAGATCACGCACGCTCGATAAAACATTCAGGAGATCTCTGTCGGTTGCATAATGCACGAAAGCGGACAGTGAGCCGCGGCTGTGAAGACGCGAGCAGTTTCTCACGTTGCCTCCACGGAATTCTGTCGTTGCATGTTGTCGACCTTCGTCCACTTAAGGAATCCGATCGGATGCCAGGAAAATTAACGTCCAGACGAATTGAACGGCTACCGGTTTAGAAAGTAAAATTCAACGCTACGACAACTACCATCGATCCTGAAACGTAACTGCGTATTACGTCCGATGAGCTTAGAACGATCGAGAATATTCGAGTAATTCGTGGATAAGTGAAAATCGATGAAGGATCGACGTACATAGCGGAAACGTTTTACGAAACTGTGGAGAAACTGCATCACAAAGCCGAGAACGTATACAAATGGAAGGAGGATGTATATAATGGGAAACGATTGGTCTCTAATTGGCTACATCTGATTGGAAACGACCCTTCGACCTTCGATAGGCCGATTGCAAGCTCCAAGTAGATAAGCAAAAAGCAAAGCATCGTTACGTTAACACGGCTAATACCGTGACCTACCAAAAATAGAAATTTCACTTCGCTTAAAAGTAATCGCAGCTTAAACGCTTGGTCAGGGATGTTATAAAAAGAGAAAAATTGGGGCGTGCACTTTTACGAAGATTTCTATCGTCGAATAAAATTTAAATAAATTCAAACCCGCGATGAATAATATTTTTCAAAGCAATACCCTTAAATGAATAAGTCAGAAGCTAATTGAACGAGGTAAAATATTTTGCCAATTGGTCCGTACGTTCCTTTGAACTGGCACGTCGATTCTTAAACGATCGCGGCTTTTTATACGCTGCAAATAGACCATTCGAAAAGGTAATTCGTACTATTGCGTAAAAGCTACGTCGATTCGAATGGAAAACTGATTGAAAAGTGGTGCGCGTTAATCGTTTTGATAGGCTATCGATCGGCGCGACACGCTACGATACAGTTTTGATCTCACTGCACGCGTAATTGCCTTCCGCAGGATTGGCATACAATTTCCGGCCAAAAAGTGTTTCTTCCAGAGCCAGAACGAGGCTATTCCACGGTGATCTCGTTGTTCAACCTTCTAAAATGGCCATGATAAAAGGATGATTCGATGGAACCGTGTTGGCAATCCTCATTGGCTTCGATAATCATGAAAATCAAGAACGGTCATCGATTTCTTGCTTCTTAATAACCATAGAAGGTCGTTACTTGTGTATCGAGAAAATAGAAATCTACGAGAAAGCAAAAGCTCCGTTTGAAAAATTCGTGATCCAACTTCGTCTTGGTGAGCAAGCTCATTAAAGTTCAAAGTTGATCTGCCAGGTATTTTGTTGCGCGAGTTAACTCAAACAAAGTTGTGCCGGATTCAAAGTCGCTAAAATCGAAGTGACACTTCCCGAGTATTCTTCAGATTACCATGTTAAAAAGCCTCGCGACTGAAAATTTCTTCTTCTGGTGATTTTCGCTCTACTTCGAGAAATGGATTCCTTCAATAAGATATAACGCATTCGTCGCTAAACCACCATCTTCGCCAATTCGCCATGACGCGTTTCGCATTAAAGAAACTCACCCTTTAAAAAATAACTGAATCCTTAAGCACGGTCGTCCGTTGAAAGCGCTAGAACCAGACTCGATGAAAAAGATTGCCAGGAAACTGTAGCCTTTCGCGTGACAGCTTCCGAGGCAACGCGTCGAAGTGACGGACTTAGATTAACTTAAGAAAGAGGCTGGTTGAAG
The DNA here is from genome assembly GCF_014825855.1 of Bombus pyrosoma. Classification (NCBI taxonomy): domain Eukaryota; kingdom Metazoa; phylum Arthropoda; class Insecta; order Hymenoptera; family Apidae; genus Bombus; species Bombus pyrosoma. The sequence continues at coordinate 1,898,269 of NC_057770.1, read as the reverse complement.
TTCAAAGGGGCGTCGCGACGCCATGCCACCGCGAAGTATTCGAAGAACGGAGATTCAGCGGGCGCAATCTGAATCGAGGGAACGGTGTAGTCACGACGGAAGGAGAAACGTAAGGGTGGGCAACGTCGCGAGAGCGGAACTTTAACAAATTTACGCGCTGCGGGGAACAGGAGGAATCGAGGAAGGCGCGTGTATAGGGTGCTGTGCCGTTCTTATCGAAAGTTGCCTGTGTGTTGCCGGGTCTGCTGCTGCCGCTGCTGCTGTTGCTGCCTGTGACACTGAGTAAGCGCAAGACTTTCGTATCGATTAGACGAGATTAGAAGCGAAAGGACGGAACAACAAGCGCCACGGGAATCGTACGCGAATTTACGTCCACGATTTCGTTTATGGTTGATACTGGCCGAGATCGGTTGAAATTCGAACGTTCCTCCGGTGCTCCAGCCATTTCACGAAAAGACGCCGTTAGACGCGGTTCGAATACAAAATTAGCTTGGAAGGTAATTGATCCTTTAAATGAACATCTTGAGGGAGCTCGTCGGATGAATTCGCGATGAGAACGCGCTAGTGCGAAACGGTGTCGTCGTTAACGCTTTGTCGGCCGAAGGGACTTTACTTTATCAGTTCGCCGTAGACACGGCCAAGTGTCTCGAAATTATACGGGTCTCAACGTTCATAAATCATGTAGAGAGCCGTGGCGGCGCTAAATCATATTTTTGGAATATAGCTTCAAACCGCCGTCCCTCTAACTGTGTACAAACACTGCGGTTTGCAAGCTCGTGGAATCGGACAGCGAAAAACCTACGATTCGACGCACATAGTTTAACAGTCCATAGAATACAGTGCAACAGGCATTGGAACTTGTAGCAATGGAATCGAGAGAGCTAGCTACCGACGAAACCCGAATTTCCTAGGAACACAGACCACGCGAAGGTTTCTAGTTTTCTGGACAACTTGAAAATTCAAGCGACTTTCGCGATTCTATATACCTGGTAAAAGTTTTCGAGAATCTCAAAAGTTTGGAGGGATCGATCCGAATTCTTCAAGATCCACGGTTTACGGGCACCGATTATCGTCGAAAATTTTACTGCCATCCTATGTTCTCACATTCGACGACACACGACGGGCTTAAAATATTCAAGTAGTTTTAAAAGCACGCAGACATTCAAAGTTGAGAAAATCGCGCGTCCCGTGGTACTCGAGCGAGAACAAGCAACGAAAGGACAAAACGACGCGTTGAATTTTCCAACTGATATCAAACGGGAAGATTATGGAAAATATATATGTATCGTAAATGTATTCGGCCACTTGGTGAAACGCGCGGACTTGGGCCGGGCGCGTGAAAGGGTTGTGCATCGTGGACGAAGAGGACCGGGCCATTTAATAATCAGTAAACTAGTTACAGCTCGCATACATTCATGCAGAAGCGGCCTAGCTCGGTCGCATGTGCGCCCTGAATTATTTACACGGAGGATGACCGCTTGCCAAAATGGACTTAGAATTCGCAATTAAGGTGCACGGGACCATAAGCCCGAAACGCATTATCACATTATTATTAAAATCGAGTAAAGCCGTCGTGCTCACCTCGCGACCGCAAAATGCAAAGACCTTCGTTTACTTAAGCAACATGGCTGTCAGAAGACGGCAACAGTGAAACCTAGAAGAGAAAAGAGAAATAGAGGGCCGCAACGAAAATGAAAATTCACGCGTGTGCACGAACCAACTTACAAGGTGCACGAGAATTTTCATCCAAAATGTTCGTAGGTGTATTGCGTCAGCGAAAAGGGGAAAGGGGACTACATAAGGAATTACGTTAAATACAAGGAAATTCTGGCGTACACTCTTTCGTACAACAATTTCATTCACGGCTATATCGTTCGCGCTACCACAAGCTGTCGAAATAATCGAAACTCAATCGGAAAGCATTGCTACGTACACAAGGGAAGCGGCAATCAAGTGTGGCGAGTCGGAGAAGTGAAAAACTCGTGGATTAACACGTTCACGCGTGGCGCGTGTATCAGCATAGGTACACAATGAACTTTCTACGCGAAGCTGATTGATATTTAAACAACCGGCAAGTGTACATAAACAAACGAAGATGTAAATAAACAAGCTGGGCGTGTAAACAAATATACCAGAAATACAAACAAACAAACCGATACCTGTGTTTCAATTTTCAAGCTATTACAAAGAGTTTATATATCCCTAGCAAATAAGCTAATTGATTTTCGTTCGATGTCTATCCGACGTGACTTTTAAAACGTTCCAATATTTTCCTATAATCTTTTCGTCCAATTAAATCCAACCTGAATGTTAAACAGAAAATAAAAGAATTTTCATTATTAAGCAGACTTTATCGATTCGGTTAAATCGTTCAACTATTATTCATGGGGGAACGTTTTTGAAATCCACGTACCTTTGAATTCGCCGATTCACCGGAGCGTTTGCTCATTTTTTCGAGTATATTTAGCGCGGGAACGGTGGCCCGTGAACGTGCAATAACGGAACAAAAATTTTCTAGAACGCTCCGCGATGCAAGTGTAAAGGCTTTTTTATTGAAACGACGGGCGAATAGGTTGCGCACACATTCGAGACGGACCACGGCACTGAACCGTACATGCAAATTTTATAGGTTAAATAGGGCAGCGCGACCGGTCGCGGAAATAATTATCCCAGTCTCCCTGCGTTCACTGCCTTACTCACTTTTGTCTAACACACCCTTGCGTACCACCAGTACAAGTTACACGGTTATTACGCCCACCGCGTTTGTGCCACTTTCCAAAGTACGTTCGTCGATAATTGAATCGTGGAAAATTCCGAATTGTCGTTAAATAAAGAAATATAGCGCAAGGAAATGGAAATTTCAGACGTATTTTAGATTTCCACGCGAGATTCGTGAAATATCGTTCGTATTTTCGAAACAATAATTACGCGATCATTGGATACATGGGGTAAAAAGATCAAATCGATAAATTCCAACGATTTTTCCTACGTTCTCCTACGTTTTGGAACGAGCGGAGATATCATTCAGTTACGTTCGTCCATTCGAAATGCCTCGCGTATCGCAAGAAAACCGAATCGTGTCGGATTTCATCGCGAACGAGCGTAGATCGCGAGCGAACGAAAGAACATACGCACGAGACCGCTACCGTGGAAAAATTAATCGTCTCCGCGAATCCTTGGAAAAATTATTAAGACGTTTGAACCCGTCGCAATATTTAAGGATCACGTCGGGGCGCGTCGCACGAGCTGGTAAACTACGACGGCCAGCTGAACTGCCGCTAATTCCCAATTTCATGCACGGGAAACTATAAATCGACGCGAAGGGAGTTTAAACGGCAATAGGTAAACCGATCGGCGTACGCTCGCGTTCCTACACACTGCATAAATTCTCCTTACGCTCTAGCCAACTTACAGTTCGAGCCAACGATTCGCGTGTAGGCACACACCGTGTTTTCCGCGAACTCGCCCTCGCGAATATTCTTCACCGCGTACGGAAGAACTAACCGCGTGAAAGTCTACAAATTGTCGGCCACTCGTGCAAAACGAGCCTGTTAGAGCTGATCAAACGGACGAGTCGTTTTCGTGGGCGATCGCCTCTGTCAAAATTAATCACCTTCGTGCAAAAGACAACTAAATCTCTACGAACTGCCTTTCGAGTAACTAGCTCGAGATAGATATAATGCAAGAACCGACTCGTAGATGAGATATCTGAACAACGTAACAGGCTAGACTCTGAAGATTTTCAACCTGTGAGTTGCACAAGAGGGAGGGAGGGAGAGAGAGAGAGAGAAAGAAATCTAAAGAGGTCGTCGCGATTAATTTTGTCTGCAATTACTTCTATATAAGATATCGTCGCTAGAATCTTCAACATTTTTCGTGCGTAATATTTCGCTAATAATTATTAACAAAATGTAACGCTGCTTTTTCATAATACAAAGAAAGCGACTTAGTTGGTTTTTATGCAAATGCAGGACTCGCAAAGGTCGCAGACTATTATAAAACGAGGTCGCGACTCGAGAAGGTTGAAAAACAGCGAGTTAAACGATGACGAACATAAAGCAAAGTTTAATTCTACGTGTAGGTATATACACTTAGCTGGCGAGATATGTTAGAAATGTACAATATAAAATTCCTCGGCGGTCAGAGTGTAAAAGAAGGTACCTCTTTCCGTTCTCCCGCGAGCAGAACGCGCGGCAACCGAAATTAAAGTAAAGGAACGGAAGTACCCGCGGATTTAATAAGAGAAGCGACCGATGGTAATCCACGGGGCAACATATTACAACGGACGAGTCAGCGAAAATATTACTCGTCCCTGTAATCCTAACCCGTTAGAGCACGCTTTCATAACGAATAATTAATTAGTTCAGCTCACGTCACGAACATACGTATACCATCAAACGTGCTCGATCCACGCACAAGCGTGTACATTGTGCTAGCAATACCTTAATTCCAGCCACCGCCTAGGAAGTAATTAAACGTCCGAAGATTATCTATTTCCTACCTAGAGCTCCGACTACCGTCTCCTCCTTCGCTCTTCCAATTCACCTCCACGTCTATCCTCGCCACTAGCCGCTTTTGCACAATGACGATACGCCACCAGTTGAACCGGAAATTGCCACGGAATCAGGGGTTAGCCTGCACGCTGGGCAACATCACACATCGACACACGTCGACACATATCGACACGCGACACACGGTGTGCCTACATGTACATGCCATCATCGAGAATCAGGTACTCCCCAAACAGGGGATGGTACCTGTACTGAATTAGCATGCCTGCTGGAAGCAGCCGTTTCCAACTTGCTATCCCTCGAACCCTAGACACCATCCTACCCCTTTACCATCAAACGCACAATTCGCTTTCGACGGTTAAAACGGTAATTTCACGAAGAAGGAAATGCAATAAGTTGTTCGTTCGACAATTGCCACAAAGGGTGGCTGCAAACCGCCGATTAAATCCTAAGTAGATTACAGAAGTTTATATAAATTTATATCTTTATGTAACCGCTAAATGCGGTACAGAGTACTTTGGATATTTGATATACATAATTTTACACATTACGCGCTTTCTGTAAACGTCCGCGCCAATTTAAATCTGCCATAAATACATAAACATTCGTAGTTTCATTTTAAATGATCTACAAACCTTTGGATCAGGCTACCTGTCGAATAATTTCAAATATACAATACGAAATGACGTTAAACATTTTAACCTAAATCTACAACTGGCCACCACCTATCTCGAACGACCCTGAACAACGGTCTTTCCTTCTTCATCCCGCCACCCCCCACACACATACACTCCCCAGCCATCTTTTTATTCCCTGGTGAGCTTACAAACTTGTTCCTTAACTTGCGTCGAACGAACGTGAGAAAGAATTCAAGCAACGAGCACCTCCAGCGTGTCGAACTCCGCTTTAATCCTAAGGCACCTACCGTGATATAATTTACCGTGTAATCAACTAAAGCATCGCAGTAGGTTACTCGAACCATTGCTAGCGTGGCTCGAGGATTTTTCTGCTACCCGTTCGCGATAATGTAAGGTTGGAACCGATGTTTCATCATCGTTTCGATAACGCTATCCGCACTGTTGCACGCGTGTGCATGTAAGTGCTGGTGCACGTCGCCTCGTATTAATTTCTCAAGCGCTCTCGGTATCGAGAATGAAACATGATCGAAATCATCATGGAAACGCGCCGAGTTACCTATGACGATAACACGCGATCCACAAACGCATATCCACGTACAAATATACACGGCTGGCATTTATCTTTTCTTGCATCGGTTTTTTGGCGTGCAAAATAATGAACAACGAAAATGTATATACGTGCACATTCGCCGAAAATCGTAGAGCATCGGTATCCATAACGAAACGTTCTTCCCAGCGAACCGTTACGAATGAAACATTTGTTCGTTATTTTCTTTTTTCCTTTTTTCTGTCTTGTTTTTTAATCGTACGCGGCGTAATATACCAGGGATGCGAAATATTTAGAACACACTGTTTGTACGTACGAAACATGGACTTTATTCGTATTCTTCTAAATTATCGGATCTTTTAAAGACAGACACGTTTATCTATTTGAGAGGAGCACAGCTCTCGGGTCTAAGAATTCTTCCGGCGACGTCCCGACGATACTCGAACGTCGACAATCCGTCTCACTAGACAGAACGAAATCATCCGTTGTCACATGTTTCAGGATGAAATAACGGGGCAAACCTTAAACTTACCAACTGTTTAACATATTCCCTTTGTCCTCCTCGATAATCCTACTTACAAGCGCATATTATATACAGCGAAGCGTGATAATAGATTATCCATATTACGATGCATATTAGATACAGAGTGGCGTACGTGATCGAGATCCGGAATATCCAGACGAGGAAACTGTTCTTCCAATTCAGAGAGTGATCCATCTTCGGTAGCGAGGGAAAATCGATCCTACCGATTCACTTCTCGTCAACAATGCTCCGATCGATCGGATTGCCACGCTGATTCAACTGACCCGAACTGATCGTCGTTGTCACGTGTCACCGGATTTTACGAAATTACACATAGACGCCGATGATATCTTTGTTTCGTTTCGCGTTATTTTCTCGATGGGAGATCGAACGAAAGGAATGTCAGCCACCGTTTCAGCGTGTGCATTCGTTTCAAGGGAGAATCGTGCCACTAAAATTCGTAGGTGCAACCGTTATTCGACGTCGACAGTTTCGGCAATAACTGTTTTCGCGACTATGCAACACGGAGCGGAGTCTGGTAAAACAGCGGAAACAAGCGACTGTAAACAAACGAGAATCTCGTCTCGTGCCGTTCCGTCCAGCATACTTCGAATTTGTTTACGGAGCCCCGCGCTCGTCTCGTCTCACTGACCCCCCACCGCCATGATTTTAACTTTCAACGACATTGTACGGAAAGCACAACCCACAACTAATTACATGTATCAGGTTGGATGCAAACGAGCGCGAGCAATTTTACAGCAACTGACTTGAAACACACAAGATGTTATCGTTGTACGAAAGGATTTTATCGTCTCTTGATCCGATGCCAATTAACAATGTCCTAAAACAATGATTAGCAAGGTTTCCTATTTCAAATATTACAAATATTCCTTCGACTAATCTAACTCCACTGAATACTCGTTCTTCTCAGCTCTACGCGCGATAACCGTTTGACCTCGTTCTAACGATTCAAATCGATGAAATATCGCAAAGAACTACTGCTGCCTCGCAAGAAATTACTTAACATTCTCCTTAACCGAGCTTTTGCAGCGAATATCAGCTCGCGATTAAGAAGGATCGTTGGAGAAACGAACGATGCAACGTCGCGTCGCGTCGTCGGCAACGGAGAATCTGTCGGAAGTCGGAACTCGTCAAACCCAACCCGGTAAACGAGGTCGCTCCAAAGTACAAACTGCAACCTCATTCGTTAATTTACACGGTGCAAGTTATTGCCAAGGCCCCCAGGGGCAACTGTCAATTCCTGGTGGGTGGCGCCTGTATGTCGTGTAACGAGAGATTCTCACATAAATCAGAGTTATTAATGGATCGGAGCGTGTCGGGAAACGTTCCAACGAAGAAGACCGAACACAGTAATGCGCGTATGACCCGGACAAACGTTTAACTAATCTAGTATACTCAGCCTCAAACGAGCCCCCTAATTTAATAACAAACGCATGCATCTGCTAAGCATCCGACCGCACTGCATATTCATCGACGATTAATGGTCGTTCACTCGTAACGCGTGACGTAGGAAACTGATCGTAAAAAAGACGTAAGAAAATCGAGACGCTAAAAAGTTCTTTGCCCTCTTACGGCTGCGGAAAGATCTCGTTTTATTCCATTTGTTTTATTTGGCCGTCTATAGGAACGGGGATAAAAACGTACGAAGAATAGAGAAGAACGCACAATAATCGAAATTTTGAACGGATATGACCGAACGAATGTCTGCGTAGTATGCCTGTATCGAATAGAAGAGAATATAAAATACATGTTGCCTCGTACTGAATTTTGTATTTAAGAATTGCTTTCAATATATTTAAATCTATTTTTTATGTTTCCCCCAAGATCGAATTTATATTTTTCGAATTTATGATTCAAATTATTTGAAAAAAGTACGTCTCTTTCTAACGATACAGATTTCTTTCTCGACTAGTCTTCGGTGTTCAACCAAAGGTTGGAGAATGGTCGAGAAGGAAGGCGATCGGGGAAGAAGAATTGGACGAGTTTCTCGGGAAAAATAACGAAATTGTAGAAAGGAAGATGGGGAGGGGGGACGAGATATAAAATAGCGGCAAAGAGGGCGAAGAAAACACGGGAGTTCGTGAAAATAATTACTCAGCAACTACCGCTCTTGTAGCTACCATTAGCAACGCAGCGAAGGCAATATTCCTGGCATCCGTAATCGTATTTAAAATTGACAAATTTGTCGCGTTCATCCGGTGCCCGCGGAGCTCGTCGAATCTCGTCTCCTCCTCGTATAATTTATCCCGGGAACCGGGTTTGTTAACGACGAGCAATTTGTTCGTCGAGTGTTTATCGGAACACTCGTTTGAGGGAAATGTAATGAGGTCTGAAAAGAAACTGCCGGGACAAAAGTATCGGACTCTTTAGCGATATCGGGAACGGAGGGGAGAAACCCGCCTCTCCTATTTTATTATTAATATGCATCTCGCGCTTGACTTGTCCTTCTCGATCGGACGCTAACGATTGCTATTTAACGAGCTGAGAAAAACGACTACCAAGTGCAAGATCCTCGAACGATGGAGAAACGATTTAATAAAAGTTGCGGAGCAAGGTATAAAATTTAGGTCAAAATAATAGCCGAAAAGGAAAGAAATGAATTTGAATAGAATAAAGGAGAATTTTTATCTTCGTCTGCAATTGTTTCGAAGAAATTTTCGCTAGATAAATCATATACATATAGTTGACGTACGCGATCGACGAGAAAAATAAGACAAACTGGCGCGGATCATTCCCTCCTTTCCGTTTCGTTCCGTTTCGTTTCTGCGTAAAGAGAAGTTGGCCCAGAAGGCCGGTTGTGCTGGTCGATTTAAGCGGAAGCGAACGCGGCGAGTTCAAGCAGCACCACACAGATGCGTTCGCAAAGCTCAACGAGTTAAACCACAAACTCAATTGGACGTCAGAAAGAAACTCTGCAACAAATGGGCGAAGTCTGGCCCGGACACAACCAAGCCTTAGTCATTTGACGCCTCATTTCTGTTGCCGCAAAAACCGGGGTAACGACCAGCGACTTTGTACGACTCGCTATCGACGTTAAACTCACTTCAACTCTATACGCCTTCGTCACCGCACAATGGATATTCCTCTGTGTCAGTTCGAGATCTCTCGAGAAGAATGCAAAGTGGTTAGAAAACATATGGAACGATATATCTTCGTGGAAACAATTGGAAAACCAGTTGAAAGAACGCGAAAGACGTATAAACGGTAAAGGAAACGTAGAGAAGCTGTTTCAACGATTTAAAAACGATAGAATCTCGTAAAATATCGAACGCCATACATTTTTTCCTTATTATAGATACGTATTAGTTTATTGGTAAATCACAAGTTTCGTCAAGTCATATTGTTACCAACGTAAGTGTAAAATTCGATTTCGTACTTTTGATCGATATATTGCACGATGAAAATTTATCAAACTTTTCGTCCATTACCGATATAATAACGTCAATTTTTTTGAAGATATTATGCTGTACGATCGGATTTGAGAACGACGTATTCAGAAGCAATGAAGAAAAGTTGTGGCGTAACGGAGTCGACGGTCGTTCACGTCGTTGCAACTTTGCGATCTTGAGGGCACACGCGCATTCAGTGGACGAGGATAGAAGAAGAACTTTGCAGAACAAACCGTTCGAAAGGATTACCGCGAAATAGGATACACAAGCCGTGGCAGAGAGGCGTATACTTGTAAAGGAAACAATCTCACGTGCGCAAGAAAATATTTTCAGAGACAACGGTTCTCGTAACGAAATTAACCAGGTTGCGTACATATATGAAGGAAATAGGGCACAGTATCTAAGCCTGAGGTGCTTAAACCGTTTCACCTGAAGATCGTGCTTATTTTCATCCAACAACCTGGAAAATGGAATAGACACGGTACTGTTGACGTTTCCAGAAAATCCTTGTTGAAAGATTAATATGGCGAAAGACAGAAATGTTTTCATTTCTAAGAGAATAATTGACATTCACGCACGAATCGAGTAATTAAATGAAATTAATCGGCAAAAAGCTAAGGTCAAACGAAACTGTAACTTTTCTCTCGAATATCGTACGATACTTCAAGACTTGACAATTTCAAATGTGGAAACCGAACAACAAAATAATTACAAACGAATATAACTTGTTGCGATCCACGTCGTATCGTACACAGTCCAAACACGGTTGTTTCGCGGTAATCGACACACGTGCGCGACAACATCGGACGCGTCAGCGAACCTTCGATCCGACCTAATTTCGTTATCCAATGCCATAGGAATCGGTGCTATAGGAATGTAAGAGCCAAGCATTGGAAGCATCGCTAATGAGCCATTATCTCGTGCACAAGATGAGATGTTCGCCTCCTTAAAATTCAGCTGACTAGCAGCGTTCTTAGGTCATAGCGCGCGCTACGATCTGCATTTTTAAACGTCTTGAAGCTCGCTAAGCGGAATGCACACACGAATGCTTCGTCGGTGACATCGTTTTAAGATTAAGGTCGACGGTGTGATACCGTATTAACATTCTCGAGTGGCACAATTTGTGCCTTTCTTTAGCCTGTCGTGCATCTAATAATCCGGATCACCGGCGCTGCAACCCCTTGTACAACATCCTCAGTTTTTATCTTGTCGTGTCTTAAGTGTCCCTCGTCGATCACGAATCGAGGACATATCGAAATGGAAATTCTCGCGCGATTTCTCTCCGAGAATTTTTTAAAATTCACCACGCGTAAAAAGGCAAACTTAAATATTTCAAAAATATGTAGTTTCGTTCTCTTTCTTTCCTTTTTTTTTTTTATTTTCTTGCTAGGACAGTAGATCGACGTAAGTTACTATTAAAAAGAATAATAAGAATGAAAGATATAAAATCACCTATCACTGCTAGTACAAAGGAGATCGCAATGTTCGTCGCAAGATTATAACACACACGCGTAAAGATATAAAGGGAAGAATTGAAATGATTACGAGGGCACGTGGCAATACATTCAGCAACGATGCCCGATCCCTCGTGTCCCGATCTAGATAATCTTGTAATTTTCATAAGCGTCTCCTCCAGCTAGCGAGCATCTATTGTTATACCTTGCACCTGCACCAAACACCCGCATCCCTCGCATACATCGAGCTACATATGAATATACGATCCGGCCAGTTTTACGGGTTATTCCTAACGAGCTGTTTGATCGAGCATTGGCCAATCGAAGAAGAACGAGGATGAAAAAGTGCTAACGGATGACACACCAGATCGATCGCCTTCTCCTAATTCATTTGACCTCGGTCACGAGACTATGCATCTGTCGCGTTGTTCCAAATACCATCGGGAAAAGTTTACACCTCTCTCGATCCATCCGAGGGCTGTAATCGAGCGAATGGTATGGATCGTTCGTGATCCATCCACGGGCGAAAGAGTGGCAGTACACGTCCGATCGCGAATACCTGGCTCGACTACTAATTAATCAAGCGAAAAAGTGATTTAATTAGCGCAAAGATAGCGTATCTAATTATCAGGGGCGACTCGCACGACCGAATGAGTTCGGGGTCCGTACTGCGAAAGTGGCAGCCTAATGATCGCGTTCGTGGACGCGTTTCGCAGAAATTCCACCACCACGTGATGTTATATCGACGCAGCGTGCAACTTACATGTACGCAAACACGACCACGTACACAGTCGGTGGACATTTGGCGTTGTAGGCGCGTACGTGTCAGAGAATTATGCCCGATCGATGAGTATGAGCGGTGAGGTGGCGAGCGACCAACGGAACGCGAGAGAGTGTGACAGATAGTTTTGCATGTAATTTATTATGTGCATAATTAGAATAACGAATAACCGGACAACTTTCTGCTCGCGACTAACGAGCGAGTATCGGGAACGTTATCAGCTTGGATTCAAGATACGAACAGAGAAGCGTCGCAGAGTCGTCGGAGAAGTCGCGCTCGTCTTCGAGAGAGGTCGAAGCTCGTTACGAAGGATGTTGTCTATACAGTAGGATATACAATACACGTACCATTTCGCTATCTGACCATAGGTCAAAGCTCGACTTATAGATAACGAAATATTAACGTTCTAGGTATAATAAATGAATAAATACCGTTTTACTATCTTCTGCGTTGGAATTGATTTTTCCATAACTGTTCCTCGTAAATAGGTAAATATACGAGTAATCAAATTTAATCTCGCTAAATGTAAATTCTTCGCATCGACCGACATTACTCCAAATAGCAATTTCCATGGCAAGGATAGGTAGAAACTTTCCAAATTGATTAAGAGGAATTAAAGTCGAGCCTCTAAGTTCGATGAGAAAGATCCATTAGTTGTATCGGTTAAATTAGCCGGACGTTTGGCTGATTCATGAGACAGCTAATCCACTGTATGACACAATATAAATCATCGATGTCACTCGAGCTTCAGACGAGGTAATTAAAATATCGTTTGAACGTTGAGGGAAAATTATCGTAACGGTTGCTTAAACTCACCGATTACTCGACGCTATGGGAACGTTAGATTCCAGGTGTCGAGATTCCTGCGCTCGTATTATTATCTCGATAATAATAGTAATTAAGCCGTTTCCAGCAGTTCGTAGCAACACTTCGCGCGTAATATGTGTTCCTAATCCGAAGCAGCATATGGTCCAACATGTTCGCCGTCATCGCCCTCTTCTTCGTCCGCCGCTTAAATTTCCCATTAAAGTGCGTTATGCCCGTTCACCATTTACAGCTCGTACTAGATATTTCGCGAAGCTATATTATCGATCAGTCATTCCTGTTGACGAGGGGTGAAACTCAATCTACAGGACCCTCTCCTCTACGAACACTAGCTCCCTGTATCGTTTCAATATTTCTACAGGACAGTAAAATATTCCTGTTGCTACTAGTCTTCTAGATAATCGTATACTTTTTTAATGGAAGATTCCAACGACTAAATCGATGCTTCAAATTGTTACTCCGAATCGTTAGTCTTAGAAGTACCGTTTAATTGTGTGCAAGATTGGCGGCAAATCGTCTACGATATTATAAATGAATAATTATAGGATGAATAATTATAATCATAGTGATTCTTCGCCTATCTATTTCCTCGATATTTCCGTATGCCATAATATCGACGCGCCGACGTATTTCAAAATCCCCCACGCGAAATGAATCACTCTAAAATCGCCTACACGCTACATTTAGATTCAAATAATACGCAAGTATACACACAGATCCCATTGACGTAGAAAATCGATAAATAAGACTTTACGAATGGATACATAGAGACCATCTTCCTCGTCCTATTCCAGTCTCAATGTACGAAAGTCCACCCTTTAGCTCCGGCCCTTACTCCCTCGTGATGTAATGGGTGCATAAATTATACAGTCTGAAATATGCTAATGCTGGGCTCAACCGGGCGCTGCTATATCGGGGGACATAATCTAATAAAAAAGTCGGCATCCTCGGAGGAAAGTCCGAGAAACGTTCTCGTATTCAGTACGGTTTCGTGGCCAAAGATAAGATCAGGTGGTTAACTGCGAGCGTGGCTTTTCCGTGTCGCGCTAATTACGATCATTTTAATTAATCGACACAAATAGTATCAGGGTTCGCGGCACGTTGATATTAACACGCGATTGTATGGCCTGTTTATTAAGAGCGTACATAATTCTGTTTCGTTCGCAGTGAGCAAGAATGCGGTGTAATTATTTAATCTCCGCCGAGACTCGCAACTATCGAGCAACCGGTTCGTCGTAAAATATCGATATCGCGGCGTCTCTCGAGTAAGACATTCATGAATATTTAAAAGTGGACGGTTCAATATTCGACAAACTGTTTCTCAAGGTGTCACAACGTGCGTCGCCTTTCTTAAACGTAACGTAAATAATCTTTTTGCATGAATATTACATCATGAACGTAATTTTTTCCTCATCGCCACGCTAAATCTTAAAGCGATCTGTCGAATGTTGCGGCTGAATGTCTCGCGCGTCCTCGACACAATCCAGGACCGATTCATTATATATATATCGCTCCGTTAACGTTCCACCTAAGACGTCTCGTCTTCTAACTGAAATTCTAATCGAAACACACCAGCAGGAAACGTAAGACACGCCGCTCACCTGATCGCGAACAGCAAATGGAAATGTTAATAATACAAACACCATCGAACGTAATCTCGAACGAAATCCGAGATAACGTTCTCTATTGTTTGCGATTAATATCTCTGCTTGCCAAAAGAGAATTGATTCCCTTCGCGAAATCGTAACAAGTTCGTAGAACGGCATTTTGAATCGCGTCCAAAACGCGATACGTCAGCGTACGATACACGTTGTTACACATTCACCATTGTCTAGTTACGTTTTTAACTTCGAGAGCGACTATTTGTTTCGCAGCTCTAAATAGAAATTCTCGTTCAATCCGACCGACGACAAGCAGCCCGTTAAACGGCGAAAAGAGCGACGCCCGGACCACGTTTTCCAATCCCCACCCCCTCCGCCCGGTCCATAGAAGTTCGGGAAAACCTATTTCACGAGCTGATCGCTTTTCTTCGAAGCCGCGTCAGAGTTCGTTCGCTTTCTTTTCAGATTTCCTTCCTTTTTCTTTCTGTCTTTTACTGCTGAAGTCTTTCTTTCACAGACAAGGAGTCGTTAGTTCGAGATAACAAATTAAGGAAGAAGCAATGCTGAAAGGACGGAAAGCAGCAGAACGGATTCTACAAAGGTATATTACATTCATTTCACTCTGGCAAACGACCGATATATCTAATCATTAGAAATCTGCATAATGGTCAGTTGGCGTGTCTCGTACGCGCACTCGATGTACACCTAGGCCTGAAACGGCTACCTTCTCTGCACATTTAGAAACACCGGGGCAAGCGGATAACAAATTCCCTGCTTTAACGTTCATCGACGTACCGTTGAATTGCGAGAATTCGCCATTAACGAGCCCGCAAAAACTGATCTCGAAAGATTGATGCTTGAAAAGCGATAAAACACGGCGGTATATATTTTTCAATTAAAAGTCAATCTATTTGACATTAAGCCCTTGGGTCTGTAAGATATTGTATTTATCTCGAGCTTGTATTTATCAAAGGATTGCACCAAGAAGAACTACTAACGACATCTGCCAAGATCGTGTCAAACATGTGCCACATACTACAGTGCAGATACAACATAGGTCTGACAACAAGCAGTGAGTCACACGATATGATCAACAACTTTTTAACAAAAATAATCCTATAAGATTGAAACTTAAATGGGATTATGAAATTTTACGCGATCATCTATTATTAATTAATCAACTATCTATTTTCTACCTATTTGCTTTAAATTATTTCATTTATTTGAATATTATCGCTAATTATGCATACATTTAATATTAATGTAGGCTCGTTAGTATATTAATGTCGCTCGTTAATACTGCTAGGACAGAATTAATCAATGTTTTTCTATCATATAGAAAACCAATATTTCCTACTTCACGAGATATTAAACTACCTTGTCTTACGTGACACAATATTAAAACATAGCTTGCCTAATCATAGATCTAACTTAACTTAAAGATAGCCTATCTAAGCGTAAATCTACTTAAATGAAAAACGTCCTGCGTAACAGCAATTCTTAAAATAAAGTTAATAAATATCACTATTTCTTTCTGAACGAAGAGAACTACTTGAATTATTCCCGATTGCCACGTATCGCAGCATTAAAAAATTAATTATAGGTTAACGTCGGTTCAACTTCAAACAAAATAAAGTGCGGCAGATTCTAACATTACTCTTCAAGAATTTATAACAGTGTTGATTAATAATAATAATAACGAAGATTCAAGTTTTAATAAATATGCTGTGAAAATATGTACTTACATTCCTGGCTTCTGAAGCATCATTGAATCCTCTCCAAGGAACAGGAAAAAGTGGAGGTTATGAGAAACCTTTAACAAAATGTGACATATTATAATATGTTCCTTAAACAGACACAGAGTTAAATGTATGCAACATTTTAGATAATTAATGAACTTTATTAATCTTGGAACTATTTATATTATGACTCGATATTGGAACTTTAAAATTTCGTTTCGACAAAAACTAATAATAATTCAAGCAAAATACAAAAGATAAAATAAATTGCGGTAGAATATGCAAAAATACTTACATTCTTAAACTCCTGGACAGGCTAAATCCTCTTGAGCACTGACTCTAATACCGAAAACAGATATTAAAAAAAAAAAATGATCGTATACGTAAAAAGAGAAAAATAAAATACTAGTAACGCGCTCGTTTAAGTAATTCGACGAACAAGCACTGACTCTAATTCCACGTATGACTACTATAATTACGTAGATAAGTTTAATAAAAGCTTAAAAAATACTTTGCAGAATATTGAAAACACTATTACGCAGCATACACCGACTCTATCAACCGTATTGCACGCGATCCCAAACATTGTCTGAAAGTAAAAGGACATTAGTAGAAGAGAGAAAGAGAGGGAGACGCTTCCAAACGAGCGTTTGTGTACAAAACATTTCATATAGTTTTTATAAAGCTATCGAGACAACTGGTTGTTGTCAATATTCCAAAGCGTCGTAATCAATACTACGAGAACGGAATACGTATTTAATATAGGTACGAATAAATATAAGATATTATTTGCGAATATCAAATATCCCTGAATAGCGTTAAATATCTAAAAATACTGTATATAAGTGATTTAACAAATTATGTCACGATTATTTGCTAGAACAGTTTGGAATATATATATATCCAATAATAGATATATCAGATTGTATAAATATTCAAAAATACTTGCAACGAATCAAAATTCTTCGGTTAAACTTGCTTCAAGAACACGATAATGTTACACGAAAAACTGAACGTGTTATAATGAATAAACAAGATGGCGCTGCTACAGAGAATTTGCGCGGGAAGTGCAGCAAAATGTGAAGCCATCGAAAAGAATGCTAATCATCATGGCGCCCACATTTTGAATTCCTATTGCATCGATGTTTGTCCCGCCATTAACCAATAATCTACGTAAAAGAAAACCAACAATTGAAAACATATACGTATATAACTAAAATCAATTACAGTAAACTAAAACAATAATCGAATTCAACATCTCTCTCAGACAATACAAGCTATCGATAACTGAAGTAACCAAGTATACAATCAAAAAAGAAGAGAATAAAAGGAATCTTAAAAAGCGATTCAATTTTGTCATTATGATATGAATGTATATTAATCAAACAAACCTAATAATTGTTAATTATAGTTATGTATAAAAGCGGCAAAGTAACAATAGGAATATTACGCAGTTAACGAGCCATGCACAGATTAATACGTCTTGACACAACAGTTCTCGACCGCTGAATGCTGAATGACACCCCGCGCGCGTTTCACCTTTAAATATCGCATTGGTGGGAATATTTAGTTCGGCGTGAAGTCGGGCGTATTCGATTACACATCGGCGATATCTTCGAAAAATCGTGTGTTGTAAGAAATGTTTTCATAAACATACCATATCTCACACAAAGAAAGAGTGAAACTGAGACATGGATACGTTAGAAATTAATTTTATTCGGACAAATAATAATCATTAATGAATAGAGGGTTTTACACGTATAATTAAAGACGATATTTTCTATTATAAAATTATATTTTTGACGGAACTTTTTATCTGTTATACAAGAATTTATATCACTGTTTTACTCATATGGTTACTTTCGTCAATTATCATATTCCACGTATAATATTGGTTTATACCACAAATATCGTTAATACTATTACCACTAACACTATTATATCAACACGACTACTATAGTATAATACTTAATTACTCAAGTTGCTATTAATATAAAGTAAAGAACGTTGTAGAGATAATAATATTTCAATAATTAAGAAATATTATCATTAATAGAAAAATAATGAACAAATTATTCTGTCTTGAAATGAAAGGGAATGTTATTCTTAATCGTCGCTAATATGTAATTACTTAGCCTAAAAACAGTTGTTCATAAAACTTGTACAAAAAAATAATACCATATTTCGGTGCACTCAAGTCTTTCATATTTTATAATGAAATCTGAAAAATACACTCGTTAACTATATGCATGTACTTCCAGTAGATGAATATCAGCACAGAAACGTAGGTTGGATCTGACATGCAATTCTTCCTCCGGTCGCATTTTCGAGGGTCAGCTGACGTTACCAATTTTATGTCACATGCGACTTTATCGATTCAGTCTAAAACAAGATTAAAACTTAGGATTAAAACAGAATGTGATCATCGAATTATAAACTATTATTGTAAATATGATATAGAATTCTGTACTTTTATAATATTTATGTCACCTTAAATAACATTTCTTACAACTATGATTTACAATAAGAAATTAACATTGAAAATCCTTTTCAATGCGATCTTACTTAATAAAGACAATGGCAAAGGACGAACAAACACATGACGCATCTAATGATAAAAACGAAAGATCGTAAATATGTTCGATGTAACATTTTTCTATATTTTTCAAAATTTTTTATTGTCTCCGGCATTTTGCCCAAACGCGTCAGAAACTATTTATTGTAATTTCAGGTAACAGAATTTTTTTTCAGATTTTTGTCTCTTATACTTATGTTACCATAGGTAAAAAAAAATACCTATATAATATTTTTTTTACTGTTCTTCGGGCCTATAGAGTTTCACCCAAAATTGGAACCCGACCGGTTGCAACCTTTCGTTGTAGACACTCGTTCAACCCTTTCCCTCAAAATCGGGAAAGCTGATACTGCAATGGTCGCTTTGACACCTGTTTCTAATCACCAGACATCACGTTACATCTAAACCATTCCCGTATATTTCCCCCAGTGTTCGTCAGGACGTTACATATTCGAAGGGGTTAAACAAATAGGAGGACGAACCAGTAAGACTGACCTGACACGTTCTACTTTACATATAATAGGAGCCCATAAGTTAGGATGAAAAGAGGCGGTAATATACCGAGCTGGTGCGTACGAGACCATAGCTGAAGGCTTGTTGGCGCAATTGTACACAATGGTGAAACCGGTGGGCCAACCGAGTCGAAGACTAAAAAAGGAAAAGAAAGAGGGAAGAGCACAGAGTGGGAAAGGTCCAGTGTCGAAACATTTGGATCCCAGTTACTGGGTCCGGGCACAATGCATTGATTAATGAAGGACATCAAGACCGACACGCTGTACCCGCTAAGAATTTAATATGGACCAACACCGTGTGATGCCGTCCGGATGTTTTACTAGCGTATTAAGCCTGTCTAACGATGCCCCGGGTGAGAGACGAACATATTTTCGTCTTTGATATACGTCCCCTTGTCAAGGATGTCAGGTGGCGGATCCACCGAGAATGATTGCTAATAAAGAAGAAATAATGATCCTATTTCTTCCCCGAGGTTACCTTTCGGTAAAAAATGTACACGGTAAGTCGAGCGATGTTGTTTCAGATAACTTAATGCTTCATTTCGTACTCTTCTCGCGCCATGATGAAAAAATGAAAAAAGGAAGAAGGGAAAAGTTTCTCGATCGAAATTTATTAGTTACGTTCGAAAGTGTAGCGAAGAAATGATGCCTTTTAAAACCATCGAATCTTAATTGCACGAAAACCTACATCGGTCTAGTACGTAAAAATGTCGAAGGAACGCTTCAGCTTTTTTCTCGTTTCGTAGATATCATAAATTCGTTCACCGATACAAACTTCGCGGTAATAGCTTGCCAGACGTAAAACTTCACTGGGGAATCGTTCTGGAGTTAATAAAAAATTCGAAGGTGCTTCGCGTCTGGCAAAAGTCGTTCAATCTCGGTCCTCGGTGAAAACGTATCGCGGTAATGAACGCGAAACAGTTTCTTGCGCCAAGCACCTCCTCGAAATCGCGGCGCCGCAGTAAATTCTCTGGATCACGAACAATGCTTGCAGCCCCCGGCTCGCACCGGATCTATATATTTTTTGATCCGGTCCTTCGCGAAACGTATCGCCGTACGGCGTCTAAATTATTGCCGCGCGGATGAGTAAAAGGTATTGTTCGATTCGGATGCACGTTACGGTTATAGACGCGGATCACCGGTAAGAATAAAGTCACATTGTCCGGATGGTACGGGCGTAAGACAGTAACGGACGTTGATCGTCCAACTGAACAACGATGAACGATGATGGACCATTAGTCAACGGTTACCGAACTGGAGGAAAAGCACGGCTTACAGCTCGCCACCGTAGCATAGTAGCAAAGAAATAAAAACGGCTTGAAAATCTGTCTGTTTTCCATTCCGAATTTCTCTCTTTCTTTATCTCTCTTTCTCTCTCCTTTTTCTGAAATAGCTCTGATTAACTTCATTCACGTGCTCCCGGAAAATCGCTTGAAATAATTACGGGAGACTTAATTTACTCGATTCGGTACGCGACTAGAAAAATCCACTGGAAATTCGGAGAAATTCGAGGTCGTTCTGAATTCGACCATGGAACGGAATGAGTATGATAGAGAATATTCATGAGTTCCTGCTAGGTTTTCCTTTCTTTTCTTTCTTTTCTTTTTTTTTTTTTTTTTTAATCACCATCAAGTTGGAAGTTTCAGCGATAAAGGTTAATCGAAAAGTATAAAACTTAATGTTGGAATTTTATGAACTTGTACATAAAGATGATATAATGTATAACGTAGGATGTTAAGATACGTCAGCTAGCAGTATCGTCAGTTTTCGGATAAACGCTCGCCTATATGCTAGACATTTTGATCACGTCCCGGTGCGTGTACGTGTACGCATGAAATTTCATTTACAAGTATTCGTCAACGAGGGAACGCAGAATCACGTACGATAATCGGTCACTCCTACCAATCGTTATTACTTATTCAAACGTGCGAAATATATAACAATTAATTTTATACGATAAATATATATTAATAAATATGATAAATTTATCGTTTTTCATGAAATTTATTCGGTGAAATTTCATGCAACAAAAATTGTGGCGCGAGCTTTCGCAATTAGCTATTCCGACAGGTAAAATCTGATTACGACACGAACGTATTCCGCCAAATTCTTAAAAAGTTTCATGATTCGTTTAATGTATCGCTAAACTTAAGCTAACCAGACCGTCGTCAAATTTTTTCCCTCCGAACCTATTATCCGAAATGACGGTCGTCTACAGCTCGAGCAACCTGAAAAATATAGCCGTCCTTCCACCACGCATGAGGCTCAAGATTCAAAATGACGTAGAAACAAGTAAAAGCGCAAGAGTAATCCAACTCCTAAAAAAAAAAAAAAGAAGAAAGAATTCTGTCCTTCGCGTCTAACGCAGTAAATCACAACGAGCAGGCAATTTTTGATTTTTTCCAACCATAAAAATTGCAAACGAGATTTCTCAAAACATGGAAAAATATTAAAACCATTACCAGAAATATTCATTTAATTCACAAAGGATTAAGCAACGTCACGGATTATCCGATTGTTGCTCGGCCGGCTGGGGAAATGTATGGTCTCGCAATTCGTTCAAGTTATTTCGAACGATATACATTTTATTAAAATCGATTCGTTAACAAAGTACGCGGGGCTCGGTCGTACGATAAATTGCAGCGTAATATCGGAATACATGACGAAACAATGAGGAATGATCACGTTGCAATAACACCGCGTTCGAATAAGTTTCCTAGATACGTAGGTTCGCGATGTGAATTCACGCAAGACTTACGTTAACCAGAGGAGGAGAGGAAGAGAAAATGGAAGAGAGAGAAAGGATGAAAAAGGCATATACGTGAAAGCATCGTACTCTGTTGGCCGAGCTTTTGTCGGCGGTTCTACGCGCAGTACGAAACGAAAGAATGAAATTCGCACTGTCCCGAATGGCATTGTCCGCGACGAGCACTGTAATCGATCGTCGCTCGATGAATGCCAGGAATAGGCGGTGAGCGGCGAGATCGAAGGGTGGAGAAGATAGGGTGCGTGCACGGACAGATACGCAGAGCCGATTTTTATTACCAGCCATCGCTTCCACGAGCTTTGTAATTCAGACGATCTATATGAAATCTCTCGGCCACTTTTATTCTCCGCATAAAGGAGAAATCTATCGCTATCGAAGAAATCTATCCGTTAACGCGTTTGCTTTTCGACAGGAACGAACGATCTCGTCTTATTAATAGATAGACGATAAAAGAATTTCTTATTCCGTATCATTGGATATCTTATGGTGCTCAGCGTGCGAACGTTCGCAGAGTTTACAGGCGTACGTCGCGAGGACACGATCGGATACACGTTCGCACTTTTGTTTTTTAATTCTACTAGACTGGGCAGCGAAGAACGTACTTAGAAGAAAGCAATTCTGTTATTGCTTTTGTAGCAGCGTTGAAAGTATGACACGCGCAAAGACTCGTAAATACTCGTTTTACAATTCTCCCCACTCCGTAACTTTGATTTGCACGAGCGAGGGGGAGAAAAGCAATTTTTAGGTTAAAAGTGGGACGCAAAGTAGCGCGAAAAGTTAGATTATTAAAGTCTCCGAATGGCCTGAGGAGGCGTATTATCCGCGCTTTGGTTTACTTCAGATTAAGAAAGTTCAGGTGGCTCGCTTTCGCGTCAAAACCCGGCGAATCATAATAACGATTCGCAAATTCCACGTGTATTCGAGAGATAAAAAGAGAAGAGGAAAAGAAAAAAAGATGGGGAAGAGAGGGAAAAAGAGGGAAACAGGGGCTATACATCGAAGTTACATCGGCGAGTTTCTCGCGACAGGCGAATTAATAGTTTACAAACACTCGGTCGCAGGATGATTGCGAGCTTATATCGGCCGAGGGAAGCTACCTGGAGCGTGTTCGTCTCGTCCACGATTCTACCGTTATATTTATGCCGGCTGGAAACGTTGCTTTCCCACGCGAGGAGAATTACTCGCGTATCTCACGCACGCGCTTTTAGAACAACGCGCTCGACGCTGATCGACGAAATATCAGATCGTAGCCGATAAAAATGTCCTGCCTTCGCGGTACGTATGTACGTACGTTTGTTCTCTCGCGTAATGGAATTATCGTTCCACAGGCACCGCCGCACGCGATACTTCGATTACACCAAATGTTCCCTTTCGCGGCTGCCCGCTCGCAACCCTCGGCCTCTACGCCACCACCCTCTTACGCTCCTCATTCTTCCCGTTCCATCCTTGGCGTTCGCGGTTGCTTCGATGCATATATGTAATTCGTACATAGACGTCTACGTAGCTGGAAACTTACGACAGCCAATTACAATCGACTCTCGAGGCAGATTAGAAACGGGTACAAGAAAAAGATTAGAGGGTAGTTGGCGCGTCGATTTACGTTGTAAATCTCACGTCGCGATCTACCGTTCTCGGTCGGAGATTTCGATCGCCTCGAAAGGTAAATCATTGTCGATTCACTGGATCGGAGAAATGAATCGACGGGAGCAAAGAAAAGGGACGATAGCCGGCCTCGTGAATAGAACGTCGCCAAGGAACTTGAATGACTTCACTATTCTGAGCACCGAAAAGGAATTTCGTTGGGAAATCTTTCGACACGAGACGATGTAGAAGCGCGTGCAAATAGCAGCGAGTCCGTGTGCGCGGGACACGAGTATCGCCTGGAATGAAGCTTTCTTCCATTTACATGCTACCGGCAGAGACATTTATAGACCCCGACGTTAAGAAGCGTCGTCGTCGTGACGATCCTATACTCGCGCACCAGCACGAATAATCGGTCATTTATCTAAAAAAAATCAGATATTATACCTGACAGATTATATATTCGCGAATATCGAACTACGGCTCAACTGTCTATCGTTCAACGAAACGTTCAATCATTCTAACTAATTATTTGATCCCGTTCTGTAATGTCCAAATGTTATGTGATATCATACGGATAAAATAGAACAAAATGTTATAATTAAATGGTTCCAGATTCTCTATATTCCTATATTGTTATTACGCGCGTATACGCATTAGTTCAATCGTGTAAAACGCATATTTGATTCGAATGGAATGTTTCGTACTTTCTGCCGCCGTGTGCCCGATGAATCGTTCCGTGCATTTCGCAAATTTCGATAGAAATTTCATTTTAATATAACGATTCTATCGTAAGTACACGTGACTGCGATGCATCCCAGGCAAATTAATTGGCAAAGGTGAAACGCGAAAATTTAGAAGAAGAAAATTTAAAAAACGAAACGTCGAATGCGTATAAGAGCAAAGAACGAGATCGGTGTAAGGGCGCAAAGTGGAATAGGTCTTTCGCCCGAAGGCAATTTGTCGCGAAAACCATGATGCGCAATCCGAAAGCAAAACATAAAACGTGTAGGGCAACGTCCAACAAACGGTGCACGTATACGCGCGGTCTTTTTTTGCCGGAACAAAGAATTGGTGTGCGTAGCTCGCTCGTCTGCACCGTGAAAATATTTCACATATTTTTGTTAGGAATTAATCCAACCCGTAATACTCGTTGGCCAGCGTGTTCACCGCTGAAAATTCTCTTGACAAACAACCCTCTCGGCTGCATTCGTAGCCCCGGCTCGCTAAAGGGCGCGTTGCTTTTGTGTTTGTGCGCTTCTCACGCGTGTGTACAGAGAGCATGCGACCGCGCGTACAGAAGCGGTGAAAACGCGGGGAGATCCGACGAAATGGTCAGCGGTAACGTCCACCTCCTCCTCGGCATCCCCGCGACGCGTTTGCAATCCCTTGCACTCGTAGCACCTCTACTCGTACCGTATGGAATTCCTCAAGTTTGCCCAGGGACAGAAATTAGTTGGAGCGACGTAATTGCTCGAATGTATGCGTTCGGCCGTTAACGTTATGGCACCTCTCATTACGGTTCTAACAGCAGCTGACACAAACAGCAGACGGGTTCATCCCACGTGTACGGTTTATGTATTGCGGGGACAAAAATTTAAGCGTTGTCTTGGGAAATCCTGGAAAAATTCAACGATAAATTCGCGACCCTTCGTGGCGACCCTTTTTTACACAAACGTTGTACGTTCCAAGTGGAAGAGAAAGGGTAGACATCGTTAAGAGGATATTCGGCTAATTTTACTGTTGCACGTTTAGGAGAATAATAAGCGAAAACACGGTAATTATTATTTTCTATTGATAATACATCATTTAACAATGGTCCTAATTTCGTTGGCGATCGTTATTCGAGATTGACGCGGCGAGTGAACGCTGACAAATTATTGTCATTCCATTGGGTCATCCCGTTAGTCATGATTAAGCAAATTTCATACCCGAGCTATTAATATTAGAGTGGTTGACCGCGCGATGTCCACAAAATTCCCCTGGCTAGTATAGAATGCATATACTGACCCGGCAACTACCGCCCACTAGCAAACTTCCTGAACTTGATTAAACCGGAAAAGGCTTCAGCTGCTACGCCCGCGTTGAATTGAGAGACGGCTTTGTTTCAGACAATTAAATAATCGTTATTTAATAGAATGTAAGATTCGTTTCCAAATAATTAAATAATTGGAATAATTAGAATGATATAAAAAACCGTGAAACCGTTGCTGTACAAATTTTAAACAACGAAATAACTTCATTTAAATGTTTAATAACTTAATTTTATTAAAAAAAAAAAAAAAGTGAAAAGGTACAATAATAATTTAATATTTCTTTGAATTAAAGTTTGAATTTGATATCACGTGATTACGTGAAAGCTTTTTCAAGCGCGTCATAATAACTCTAAGAGCTATTTGCTTACTTTCCCTCCCTCGCAATATTTAATATAATATATTAATAATGAAAATATACAGTTATAATTATCTGCAACATCGATACATTTTTAAAAATTGATGATCTTTAACCACAGACAAGTGTTTTTACTCTTTGTAAACTGCCTTAAGATATGTCGGATAGCTAGATTTCTAAAACATCGACTGTGTTTAACATATTAGAAAATACGAACACGAGCTCTTTGCATACATCTGCCAGAAAGCTCATGAGTTGTTTAAAGTAATGGCATTTGCGACAAAAGGTGTACGACATTTATACAAGATATACAATGCAAATACAACAATCGTATACTCAGCACTTCGTCTACCGATCGCTCGGATATCAGTTGTCCAAACGGCGCAAAGATATTATTATAACACTGAAGGTAAGTAAATATAAAACCTATAACCTTATAAAGCCGAAACACGCGCTACACGCATGCTGTTTCTTGTGAAATTCTTTAAACGATATATATATCAGCGACAAAAACTTTCATCGATTTTTTTTCCTAATAATACATTACTATTACATAAATAATAAATTTAATTTCATGGTTTTTGGATTTTATAAAATGTACAACAGTATAAATAAATAACTTTCAATTATTTATTTTTACAGCACATAGACCAAAAATAACTGGTAGTTTAACAAATATTCAATCATCCGGGGGAACTGTACAATCTCTAACGCCAGATGGATTAGACAATAAAAAGTTAGATGAAGAAGCAAAGGAGGAAGCAGAGGAAAAAGAAAAACGTGAACAATCGCAAAGAGTGCTTAAATATAGTTTTGCATTCTTAGGAGTATTCACCACTGTTGGACTGTCTTATGTAATATATAATTTAACAAAAACTAAATATGACGAACATGGAAATGTTATTGAAGATGAATTCTCAAATTTACCATTCTATGAAAGAATATATAAAATGCTCAAAAGAGAATTTAATTACTACACTAAGGTATCAAAAGCACAAATGTATAATTTCTGAAATGAATAATTTTTACTTGCTCCGCTTTTAACTCGATCGCGTGCTTTCCAGATGGTGCAAGAACCTAGCAGAAATAAACTTCTTCCAGATCCACTCAAATATCCTTATATTCAACCTCCTTATACTTTGGTACTAGAATTGACAGATGTTCTAGTACACCCTGATTGGACAGTAAGTAGCATATTGTCTTTTCTTCGTTAATTTTAAATTTAATTTATTTCTTATAAATATTTATTTTTATTAATCGATCATCTAGTATGAAACAGGTTGGAGGTTTAAAAAGAGGCCTGGAGTGGACCAATTTCTAGAGGCTATAGCTCCACCACAATTTGAAATTGTAGTGTATACAGCAGAACAAGGGATGGTAAGCAATATTAGTTAATCAAATTATCGTTGAATAATCTTATGTATCATTTTAATATAGTAATAATGATAATAATTGCCTGTCTCGATAGGTACAGAGATTTTTCTTATTTCATACCCTTGCATTCTAAGCATCCTTAAGTCTTTTTGTTTAAGCAGGAGGCTCTTAGTTTTAACATTGTTTGTATAAAATAATATATTGCTTCTATTTGTTCTTCTTTGGGGATTCGCAGTATCTCGGGGTATTCCATTGCAATATGGAGTATTGCAGACATTTGTACAGTATATGTTCTTTGGTTTCAAGTCCATACATATTGTATGTTGTACATTACACCATTTCCCTCATCCCTCATCATGGAATATGTTATTTTTACTACTTTTATTGACTTCTCTTCTGGCTAATCTGAGCTGTGCTATGTTCTCTATTATATGTATATTATTTTAATATATCATATACATAAAATGATGATAAAATATATCATTTATGTAATATATCACCTTTAGACTGTTTTTCCTATCTTGGATATCTTGGATCCTAATGGGTATATCATGTACAGACTAGTAAGAGATACAACACGTTTTGTAGATGGTCACCATGTTAAGGATTTAAATGCTCTTAACCGTGATCTTAGTAAAGTAAGTATTGAATCCACAATTTACATATTACAATTTACAATTACAATTTACAAGCAATTTTTGTCTATTATATTTTATTTTATTTGTTACTATTAGGTTATAGTAGTTGACTGGAACCCAAAGAGTACAAAATTTCATCCTGAAAACACGTTGCAGTTACTGCAATGGACTGGTAATGACGATGATACGACACTATATGATTTAGCTGCATTCCTCAAAGGTGCGTTTCTTTTTACAATCTTGATTAATATATTCTGTAAGTTTAGTTATTTATTTTGTTGGTTATTGCTTTTTAGTTATATTAGCGACAAATGTGGAAGATGTAAGAGAAGTTCTTACTTATTATAGACAGTTTGAAAATCCATTAAAAGTTTTTAGAGAGAATCAACGAAAATTCTTGGTAAGTATTACGTTATATCTGTGTATTAAATCTTGATACTTATAATCTATAAAATTTTTTTACAGATGCAAATGGAAGCAGAGGAAAATAAAGCACAGCAAGAAAGTAGTAAAGTACTCACGTCAAAATGGAAGCCGTCTTTTCACTGGGATCGCTAAATCACTAGAAAATTCAATGTAAAATACAAAACTCTGCAAATTGTCATTAATATATTCGTTCATTTTGTCAATGCATATTATGTAACTATTATTGTATAATTTTTGCTATAAATAAATAAGTAATTCATATGTCGAAATATTTTGATTTATTATAAAAAATAATTTTATATATATATATATTGCAATTACATAAACACATATTTTAAGATATTTTACACTCTTTGTCTTTTTCGTACACTTCCCCTTTTTGTAGTTTTAACTTTTGGTAAAAGATCTTGTAATGCATTACTGTCATCCAAATAACTTATATCTACTTCTTGAGATACACTTATTAATTCTTGTGTATTAATTGGGGTAGATACATTCTCTATTTCTTCTTGTGATAAAATTGGTGCCTTTGTATCTGCAGATTCTAACCAGTGTAGAACTTTTTGATGAGGTGCTGTCGTTAAAGGCAATGGGACTTCTTCACATATTTCCCACACAGCTAAAAGTTCAGGTGCTAATATATCCATATAGGTGTTTAATTTTTCAAGAGATTGCTTCCAACTTGGTTCAAAAGAGTCAACCGAGTCACGCTTATGCTTCAATCGTAACTTTTTATTCGTGAAACCTATCAAGTTAATGTACATATAACAATCAATTTAAATAATTTTATACAACCTTTAACTTTTTTTAAAAATGAATTATCAGTTTACTTACTTTTAAAAGGATAATGCATATTTGACTTGCTAGACATTGTAAGAGGTGCTATAGCATCTGTTTCTATGGATATTGCATTCTGCCAAGCATTCAATATACAGTATGATTTACCATTGATAGGTGAATATTTATCTAACGCAATATCATGTGTTAAGCACTGATAATATATGTCGCCTAAGAAATATATTTAGATTAAAGCTTGCTTTAATTGTCAATATACAATATAAAAAGCAGCAAACTACATACCAATAGAATTTTGAAGAAATAGAAATATATTCTGAGTGTCATTTTTTATCAGAAAAGAACCAGTACTGGATAGTTCAAACCTATCTCTCAAATATGGATTTAAGCACATCCCTTGCATTTGAGATTCATTTAATGTTTCTTTAATGTGAGGAGGAGTATATGGAAAATTATATGATTGTGGAATTTCACTCTCTGTCCAAGTATTTACAATGACTGTAGTTTCACCAGCAATTTGACTGGATAAAACAACAAATTCTTTATCGTCTCTAAAAATGATAAATTAATTAGTTTTATATATATATACATATACATACATACATACAAATCATCTATAGTTACATTTTTATTTCCTTTTACCTAGCTATGACAGAACTTGTAAGTGGTGGACTTTTAAATTGATGAGTCCATTTTTGTTGCACGCACTGCTGCGGAGAACGACTATCACACATTAACATACTATGATAAGTTCCTATATACCTGCAAAAATTATTTCTACTAGCAACATCTATTGAAAGATGTTCACATTTTTCCAAATAAAATTTTGGGCACATTGTTAATGCTGGTTGATCAAATGAAACCTATAATATGGAATGTATATTCATCCTTCTCTTATATAGACAAGAAATTATTCCCACAATATATTAGAAATAATAATATTAAAAACAATTAGTATCAATATTTTTATTCTTACCCGAACATCAAGATAATGAAGACAGCATCTATCTACAAATAAAAGAATATTAGGATCTGTGGATTGAAATTTTATACTGCTCCATGAATCATCTAACACAGTGGCTTGCATTATAGTATTACAATTTATTGGTTTCCTAGAAAATCAAAGGTAAATTTAAATTTCTTATTCATAAATATACTTATAGATATCTTATTCATAAAAATTATTTAAATTATACTCACATTTTAACTATATCCCATAATGTTACACATCTTTCAACATTTACTAAACAATATTGATTTGCATTAATTGGACTTAAATCTGCACCAATATATGGTGTCTTCGATGTTTGCGTATGTATTTCAGTAAGGTTACATTTATTATCATGTTCAGATAATGTATAAAAATTACAATGCCGTTTATATCTACCTAAAACCGTATCTATAAAATATTAAATCAAATATTAATTTTATAATTAATAAAGATTTTAAGTTATCAATACTATATTGTCTTTTATCTCAAATACTAATTTAAGAAAATAGATATGTATGTATACTTACATGCATCAACATTGACATTATGTTTTAATTCATACAATGTACCATTGAGTTCACATTTAGCTGCCTTTTCGAACAGTGGTTTCCATAAAAAATCTTCTATATTATCAACAGGAACACTTACTAAAAATACATTAAAACAATAGATACAATGATTGTAAACCATAATAAAAAAAATGAAAATCATTTTATGTTATGTACCAATACCTAATTCTCCCATAAATGGAAAAAGTAAAATATTTTTATTATATAATTGTACACAGTCTATTGATCCTCCAGTATAATACCAATTATAGACCTAAAAGAAATTTATCTGAATTTGAATTTCTGTTAAAAAACATCTAAAATTTTATGTAGATATCAGTTTATCTTACTCCTTCAAAACAAGGATCTGGATCTTTGTCAATAATTTTTGCTATATCTGCTACATATTTAGGTATCTTAGCAGTAATTGCACCTTTCATATGATTCCATTTTACGTCCTTCTTATGTATTAGTTCTAACTCTATAAAAATATTATCATTAAATATACACACATATATATATATAAATACAAATATAAACTTATTTTATAAAATTAGCACATTTATTATTAGATTTACCTTTCTCATGCTTTAAATAATAGTGCTTCATTCTTTCTATATCACTGTTCATATGATTCTTCAGAGTAACTAATTCTAATGCGGGATCTTCTTCGTTCAACACTGTATAATGTAGAAACATATATACTTATGTTCATTTATATATTGATATTTAATTAACTCGATAGACTTACTATTCCTAGGAACTTTTGCAGGTGGTAGTAAAGGCTTTGGTAAGTCACAATAATAAGGATATTCTTGGTACTGTTCTATAACATTTTCCAACTCAGAATCAGCTGCAGAGAAAATGCTATGTAAATTATATCCAGGTACTAAATAATGAGGGTAATGTTTCAAAAATGCTGGTTTTAATTTATCTTGCAAGTTTGTTTTAGCACGTTGATATGATTTCGATGTTAAAATACTCTGCTTCTCCATTTTAAATATCTTTTATATAGATAGTATGAGCATTTTTCTGATAAAATTTATTTTATTACTGTTCTTTTTCCCACTTTTCACTTTGATGGAAAACAACACAATCAATGGAAATTATTCCACGCAAACGTAAACGAAAAGTTAACCAGAATAAGTTCTACAGTCAACATGTTACGCTATGAAAATACATAATTAGTTTACATTACAATACGTATAGAAAATAAAGCAAGTTTTTAGTTTTTTTTAAATATTTTTTATATATTCTTAATGATTAATGTTTTTAATGTTTAATGATTATTAATTAACCAATATTCATAACGCCGGTAACATTTGTTTACAGGAAAATATAATACACATGCTCAAAACTGTCATAGAATACAAAATTAGATTGAAGCATGTCGTACATTTTAGAAAAATATATTTCAATGCACTCTACATCATAAGAGATGAATTATACACATGGTTTTACACTTCTGGATCAGTAATGATCTATCTAAAAGATATACCGCAAAATTAACTTTGATCTTGAAATTAATGATCTATAACTATGAGACTACTTGTTTTACCATTTGTTTCCATTTACACATTTTCCTTTACACCCGATATATTTTTTATTATAATATTACTATTAGAAAAGTAATGAGTTATTTCAAAGAAGACATTGTGAAAAGAAATATTAGAATGAAAATTGAAAGAATGTTACATAAAGTTACTTGAACGAAGATTAGGAAGAAATATAAAAGTTTCAATTTCGGTTGAATATTTACTAAATATATAATTCGTATAAAATTTTTATTGAGTGTACAATACAGATTATTGTAATAAGTATGAACTTACAAAGAAAATTGGTTTCTTAATGTATTGTCATCTTTCTTTATTTTTTATTCATGTAGAGAACATAGGGTATATTGGTATTCTATTAATACATTTGTCGATATAAATATTTAATTATATCATATCATAAAACCTAACATAATATTGAAAAAAATGAGTATCTGTTGATTTATAAATATATTGGATTAATTAAAAGAATATAAGATAATAAATATGTACTGAGTTGATGGCATTCAAACAGCTATCACAGCATGAACTTTGACGTCACTATATTTTTCCATGTACAAGAAATATCACTTTTATACTTATAGCATGAGTACATTTAAGGTTGTACTATACGGGATGTAAATAATGAGAACCGCTTCATTTAAAACAGAAAATACAATTATACACTAAATAAACTTTACATGTTCCAGTAAAATAGTATTAATTCTGACTTGCAGCATAAAAGATATTCATTCATTATATTCTATATTAATCATCTACTAATATTTAGTGTAAAAAATACTTATGTGAAGGTACATATATGCTGACATTTTAATATATATTTTAATCAGTCTGATTTTTACGTGCCTCGTGTACAAATGATCTGAAAAAAGAAATTATGAGATGTCTCGATGAATTTTGTGATATATTACTCTTATGATCAATACTTACTTAATTATATTAGGTAAGTTTTTATAACGACATATATATTTATGTCCAAAACCATGTGTTGCATCAATCCTTGTCATCTGAACGCGATCTGTGTTGTTTCCATGATAATTTATTGCCGCTTTAAATAACTAAAAAGGATAGTATTAATATTTTAGATATTTATATAAAAAGTTGTATCCATACCTTTTCACCTAAAGCAAATGGAACAATATTATCATCTTCTGCATGCAATATCATAATAGGACATTGGATTTTTTCTATGTGTTTATCAGATTCAAAACGGAGATAATTATTATAAAATGGTTCAACAATTACCCAATGGAACCATGGTAAATGTTTAAATATCTAAAAACAAGTTTTGAGTTTTGAATCTATTGGAAACAACTTTTATAAATAGATATAAAATATTTTTTATATAAGGTACCTGTGATAAAGGATGTTCACTTAATTCATCTGCTATATTATTAAATGGTGATTCCAAGAATAAACCTGCAGGCTGAACTTTTTCTGTTGCTAATAATGACAATACATGAACTGAAACTCTGTAATACAATAATGATCTATAAATTTCAATTTTATTATTAATTTTATCATTTCAGGTAACTGTAAAATTTGTACCCAGTTCCTAATGAATGTCCCCATACAAAAACAGGAGCTGTACCATTTACTATTTTTAATAACCATTCAAGTACATATTTACTATCACTAACTACACCTATTTCAGAAAGTTCTGCTTCTTCACTATCGCCATAACCTATATTACAGAAGATTGAAGTCATAAATATTTAAATAATCATTTATATTATTTTCTACTAAATTATTTTTAGGTTCCTACAACTAACGAAAATTTTTTCTTACCTCTATAATCAAAACATACAACATGATAATCTAAACTCTGGAAAAGCTTATATAATTCTAAACGATGATTGCTTGCTCTATTACCGCTATTACCATGCATATAAAGGAAAATTGGTCGTTTAGCATTTTTTAACATAGTTTCATAATCATCATCAGTTGTAATAATTGAATCATTTAGTAAAGACTGAGGTAATATTTGCCTGAAAGCATATTTCATTTAATTTGAATGAACTGTACGTATATTTACTTAAATATACCAACCATAGTCCTATTTTTACTTGTTGATCAGTTTGTAAATAAAAGTTTCTTGTTCCTTTCATTCCAACTAATTCTGGTTTCGAAAAATCTACATTAAGTGGCCATTGCACTAAAAGTACATGTTTAAACATAAAACTCAATAAATAGTCTATATAAACTTATTTATATTTATTTACTTACCAAAATTTAAAAAAAGAATCTTCTTTTGTATGGTATATGAGTAGTGAAATATAATAGGCAGAAGCCCAAATATAATAAGATATGTTATTATTGATACTTTCATGATCCAAAATAAATATCTGTAATATACAACATGTTTTTTATATCATTATGAATAAATAACCACATTGTGAATAAATATTAATACATCTATTTATTCATTATAATATCTTACTTTACAAGAATTTCTTTTTAATTTAATTTATAAAAATAATATAATAACATTGATAAAACTACATTATTATTACTATTTTCACATATTACTATCATTATACTCATCTACTTTTTATTTTTTATAAATTATGATTGAATAAGCATTTAAAAATAAATTAAGCTAACTACAAATAAAAGTATATGAATAAAAATACTATGACTCTTTTATAACAAATCATCAGTAAAACATAAGAATATAATGTATATATAATTATACCTTATTAATTGTATAGGAGATTGATGCATATATTTACAATTTAAATAATAATTATTGCACATTATTTAATGCTTGTAATTTGAAAATTGATCAAATCAAGTACAACACAGAAGAAATAGTTTATTTGTTTTATAAAACATGTAAAAAATTTATCTTTAAATGTTTATTACAGTTTCCAATATTTTAATTCTTTTATGACATATCTTGAATACTATAATAAAAAAGTTAAGGTAAAAAATATTTATTTATACATTTGAACATTATATAAATTTAT
Source organism: Bombus pyrosoma (assembly GCF_014825855.1). Taxonomy (NCBI): domain Eukaryota; kingdom Metazoa; phylum Arthropoda; class Insecta; order Hymenoptera; family Apidae; genus Bombus; species Bombus pyrosoma. The sequence goes on along the minus strand of NC_057770.1, from coordinate 1,863,120 downwards.
ACATTCTGTATAAAAACCATAGCCAAAGGGAATATACACAATCATGCATTATGAACTTTAATAATAAAAGAAACAACATAACAATGTTTGAATATTTATTTAATATATTCTAAAGTAGTTTTTAAAATGTATTAGAATAAGTCTACCTATATTCTAATATACAAAACTTTAAGAATATTATTCATACTAAAGAAAACATTATTTTACAGGAGTTTTAAAAAAAAGATTACGTTGTTATTTTACATTTTATAAAAATATATTTAATGAAAATATAATTAAATATCTTCTTCATCTCAGAAATTACACTTTAATTACAGCTTAATAAGAATTTAAAAAAAAGAACAAAGATATATTATGATTATAACAGAGTGACTTACATTCTTGCATACCAAATATCATGAACGGCGAAAGGTAACAGTGCAGCTAATAGTAGATAAGTTGTCTGCATATTTGTTAGTAGCTATCAAACATAAGGTACCTTTTCAAATCCCTCGTTAATGTAATACATTTGTCTGTATATAAGTCATGACAAGCTACTACTACACATTAATAATACAATAATAATTCAATTAACTACCATATTTTATATCCATGAAAATGTCATATTTATAATTACATCAATATGAATTATAGTAAATTCCTCATATTGATTAAAAAGTTTCCCAATATTTCCTAATCTTAAATTTGCCAGAACAGATAAAAATTTCCATGTTATAAATAAGTGTCAGGGAAATTATGAAATATTAATTTATATAATACCATAAGAGATACGCTTTTAAAAATTGTATCATGTACTATATCAATTAATAAAGCTTTATCACTGTATTTAACAATTTTATTATTTGTTAAACTATTTGAAGTATAAAATAAAAATATTGTATTTATAAAATAAATAAATATATATAAATTAATTTAAGAATTACATGTTAAAATTTTTGGATTAAGGTAAAATAATATATATGTGCAAGTCTTTGCAATAATTTTTTAATATAATTATTCATAGATAAAACTAAAATGAAATAGAAAAAAATTCTATAATATTATACATATTATGAGTAAAGTAAAACATATTTATTAAACAAATTACGATTCTAAAAATTTAAATATTTTAAAAATAATGGAAATAATTACACTTACTTTTTAAATACTTCTTACATTAGCATTTCAAAAGGTTAGTACTTATAAATGTAATGCAATTATGCAACAAATCTAAGATTAAAAGATAAAGAATTAGAAACAGGAATGATACCTCTTTTTAAAACGTTTCTTTGGTAGCCAATATACCATTATAATTACAAATTAGTAAAATTTGTAGAGCAACTTGTATCTCTATCTGTAAAGTATAGAAACACCAGTATATATAATTACACTTCAATTATGATTCCTAGTCAAATACATAAACCATTACATTCTACACAAATATGTAAGGAAAGAACAAATTTTTAAAAATTGCCTGCTTCAAATTACATTTGAATAGAACAAATTTTTCAAATCTATTATTTAGTACACTGTCACATTTACTAATAAAGCAATCTCACATTCACAAGAATATATGGTCGTATATAAAACGAATCGAATATCACGTTGATTAGGCAAAATGTGGGCAATATCATAGGAAGAGCCGGAGAAAGCATATGAGCTATAAATCAATTAATATTTCAATCAATTATTTCTCCAAAATTTTTTAAAATATGTCGTTTAAAAATCAAACTATAACAAATGTTATTAAATTCTTACATTGCAAACTATATCCCATAGAATTTTTAGTTTTTGGTCTATAAACTAACAATAAAAAAACTAAACAAAATACTATAATATTACAAAACTATCGACAAATATCAAATTTGAACGTAATTATTGTTTCTATAAATATTGATAATTTCTACCATCCTATTAAAATTGCATATGTTACAAAGCGAAATTGCACAAATAGTAATGATGGTAAAATTTTCTATTGAATATTTTTATACTTATAACAATGTTTTATATTAAATACAATTTCATAAATAGAAAAGAAATTGTATAATTATTATATAATTATAAATTAAATAATATATATTTATGGTTATTATTTGAAACTTGAGTGATTGATTTATTTTCTAATAAATAGAATTATTATAATACATGCATATATGAAATGAATGTAAGATATCAATCTGACATCAAAAAAATGTACCATAATATTTTTACATTTCCTTTATATTTTATTTTTCTACTATGGATAGTGACACTCGAGTTTCATTAGTCGGTAACCAATAGTTGCAGACGCAGCAATCAAATTTTGTTTATGTTTACTGCCTCGTCTAGCTGGATCACATATATATAAACAGTTCTCGATACTTTCTATGGAAAACCGTCCGAAAATTGAGTTGTGTCTAATCGTGGAAAATTAATATGAAAGTTCAACAAAACCTATATTCTTACGAGATAGACAAAGATAAGTAGAGTATCTCTGTCTTTGTCTGAAACATTCTTAGCGTAACACGCATGCGCAAAACGAGAACATTCTAGTCTTCTATGTTGATTTTTTACAAATAGTCGCGACTCAATTTTCGGACGGTTTTCCCTAGTCTTCTGTATATAGGTGTCAACGCCTGTTTATACAAATGATCATGTGTAAAATATTCTAAAAATGCTTAGTTTGACATGGTCATAACATTTGAACCACTGCATATCGCAACTTTAAACTTGCAATTTCAGATTCTACGTATAGAGAGCTACAAAATTGCACATAAAAAAGTCAACAATTTTTGGACCCCTAAAGTAAAGTTTATCTAAATTCTCTTCTGAAAATTTGAAATTTTTAATATTGTAAATTTATAAAATTTCTGTAATAGTAGGAAAGAAATTTCCTTTATTTTCATGGACTAAGGTGACATTACTATGAGAATTTAACATGGAGTATAACAGTGAGGTAAAGTGCATAATATTTATGAAATTCTTTTAGGATTTTACTAAAGTTTGATAAAAATGAAACTACTATTGCATTATGTAGTAATTATAAGTAAGTCTTAAACACACAACAGATGGAATCCTTTATGCAAAATGATAGTGCAAGATGTCGTGAAGAAATCATTTCGCCAGAAGAACAGTCATTACTGCAACTCTTGCAAAAAGGAATGTTAGAAACAAGTGAAGAAAATATAGCTTTCAGGAAGGAGATATCATTATTATTGAATAAATTAAACTTGGAATCACAATCTTTGCCTAACGACATCAAAGAAGGATTACAAAAATTAGCCTTGCTTTTAAGATATGAAAAGCTAAGTGATTTTGATGCTATTACTCTGAATATAGTGAGTGAAAGGAAGAAAATAGAGGAAAAGAAAAGACAGTATGAAGAAAAACAGTTGGCGTTGTTATATGATGATCATTCTAGAAAATATACTATTTTTTCAAGGAAACTTAATTGTTTGCAAGAGGCTGTAAATTCACTTGAAAGCATTATTGAGAATTCTCAGGAAGAGCAAGCGGATATTCGCTGTAACCATGTTTCATTATTTACAAAGTTAAAAGAATACCAACAAACTGCAGAAAAGTTAGAAACTGACTTAGCAGATATGCAAGTAGAAGATCTTTATCCCAAAAAAATATTAAATAAATATCATAGGTATTTAGAAATGTCAGGTGAATTAGCAGAACTTAATCAGTACCTTAGTCAATATAGAGATTTACCACCAAATTTACTACAAGCTAAAGCTCTAGTTGAAGTTAAAAAAAAGGAATATGAAAGCTTAAAGAATGCACTTTTAGAGAAAACATAATGAATGATAGGTGTAACAGTATTGTTAATCAATATCTTACTTTATAACTTTTTCACTTTTATACAATAATAAAAAAAAACGTATGTACAAACATATCTTATACAAGTCTTCTATATTTAAAAATCATATTTTGATTGTGTTTGTTTCCTGGTTAACCTATTTTGTGCCCATTGATTCCTCAATTTCATTTCCATGCCCTTAGTTTGATTTGCTAAGTACGTTATTTGATGTTTTTTTTAAACAAAGAATTTATTCCACCACCTTGCATAGAGTAGGCTTTGTTCATGAATGATCACAACTAGCGACACTAAGAGCCTTACCCCCTCCATGGTAGTCTTCAGATCGTGTATACGACCGCGACAGTAACTTTCAGTTTACCTGCTATTTACATTTCAACGATAGCTCAATTATCTAGTATTGAACGATAAAACTGTAAAATAAAAGCCGTAGCAATAATAACGTGGTATTTCAAGTGTAATTAAAAAAAGAATTCAATAAACATTAAGAATTACATATAACAGTAATAATTTCAAAGTAACTAACTTATTTCCAAAAGATTGATTCTAACCTTAATCTTGCTTTCTTAAGAAAAACATAATTTGCAGATGAGTCGTAAGGAAGCATTATCGCAATTTATTCAACAAATACATGGACGTCCTGTTGTCGTAAAGCTGAATAGTGGTGTAGATTATAGAGGTAACATATATTGTGGTGCATTATAAAACAGTTCATTAATTACGAAATTATCTATTTCCTAGGTGTTTTAGCTTGTCTTGATGGTTACATGAATATAGCTCTTGAACAAACAGAAGAATATGTAAATGGTCAATTAAAAGACAAGTATGGTGATGCTTTTATTCGTGGTAATAATGTCTTATATATCAGTACACAAAAACGTAGAACTTAAGTAAAATAAATATATAATTTATATTAAGTTTTTGTTTATTCTACCTTATACAAATATCTAAATAATGTTTTTATGGAATTTTTAATAACAGATTATTTATTTGACATATTTTTTTTAACTGCTACATTAATATTTTAATATAAAATTTTTTATACTTTTATAAATCGTGTTATAATATTTTTATTCTAAATTTCATGACTTTTATCTGTTTTTTGTGAATTATTTTCAAGCTCATTATTCTCTGCATATGGAGTTTCATTGCTTTCTGGTTCTTCAAGTTTTTTTCTCTTGGCTTCTTCCTGTATTTCTTTAAATCTTGCAAGTCTTCTTTGAACAGCTTGTTGTCTGTTTCTTTCTATACGTGCTTTTACTTCATCACTTAAGTGCGAAGAAGTAGGAGCATTAGTTACAGATTGAGAACTCATGGTATTAGACTGTGATAATAATTTATCAAATACATCATTGTTAGTAGTAGGTACATTAATTGCTGTCTGTTGCATAACTTGTTTTTGTTTTTCTATTTGTTCTGCAATCAATAAGTCAAATTCATCAATGGGTTCATCTTGTATTATATTTTCTTCAGCATCTATGTTATCTTCATTAATAATATCATTATCTTCATTAATCATATCTTGTCTATATTTCCTTATAAACACCTGAAGATCCTTTTTAGTACCCAATTTTTCTAGTCTTTCAAGAAAATCATCAAAGTCCAATTTAGGAAACAGTCTGTGTCCCCAATGTTCTAGTCTTTTCATAACTCGATCCAAATCTAACTTTTCATATCCTTGTCCATGAAACTTAAACCCTTCAAAATATTTTTCAATAGTGTGAATTCCTTTAGGACCCTTTAAACGTTCTGTATTTAATTTAGGTAAAGGATTTCTTACTATATGTTTCTTAGATGATGATGAATCAATTCTTCTTACAGTATTCTCTTCTTTACTTTGATCATTTTCAGAATCTGAATTCTTCTGAACATTACCCTGATCTCCATCTGACTCTTGATTTTCATATTCAGCTATTATGTCGTGCTCATCTTCTTCATCGTAATCGGAAGTATTCGATAATGTCGTCATATTCAACAAGTTGTACCGCCACTTTGTATATGTATGTATGTATGTATGTATGTATGAAATACTAAATTTGCATTTAATGTTCTCAGGTTGTCCTTAAATACAATTAATATTTGAACACAGGAAATTTTTTACTTTGTTTTTTATCAAGTAATATTTATTTCTTAGTAATTGCACAATCGTAACAGTAATCTAACCGGTCAGTGGTATTTAGGTTATATTTCAAAACACACATTTACATTTTACTTAAAATTCATTATCATCTTGAGAATCGTAACTAGTATTTTCCTTGTCCATAAATTTATCGAATTCACCATTTGATTTATTCATTCTTTCTAAGAGAGATACTAATAATTTTTTGTTTAATCTATCGGTTTGTGTTATTTCTCGCACAACAGGCTCACAGTTTACAACCGGAGGGCGTTCCGTTATTTGTAGTTTCTGTAACGTATCGTTTTCTTCCTTCATCGGTGTTCCTGGCATTTTGTATTGTTCGATGAAAATATCACGTTCCACAATTACAAACTTGATTTTGTGAGAAATAAGATTATGTGATCAGTAATAATAACCTTACAGGCAACAAAATTCTTTAACCTATATGTAAGTACATACTACATAGCATCTTCTGCGCATGTAAATAACTTGAAGAATTTTGTGCGCGCCTACATATGTATATACTATCATTTCAAACAGTTTATTTCAATATAATTAACTATTAAATGTTCGTGTTTCTTTAAAATTTAATAAAATGGATATATAATAACAAATACATATGAATTTTAATTTCGTATTTTAATTTGTTCAACAAATCTAAAATCAAATGTATTGCATCTATAAGATAATTAATTGTAAAAATTATAAAATAGTCATACTTAAATATAAAATCTTAATATTTTAATGTATACATGTACAAATATATTTTAATTTTAAAAAAAATCATATAATTTGTTTAATTCAATAAAAGATGTGCCCAAAGAAATAAAATATTTTGTTTGTTACAAATAACCTTAGCACATAGCAAAAGAAAAATCTAAAATATTACCTTATTTTTCCATTGAAGATAGATTATTAAATGAATTTGTATCTTTTCAAAAAGAAAGATTTATCGAATTATTCGTTATTTAGAATATGTTTAAACGTTTCATTCAAACATGTACAAAGTACAAGTAATTATGATTCCATTTCCATATAAAGTTCAAATTCCTATCTCATGGTAAGAAGATTTTATGTAATTGTCGGTTCCAAGTGTAAAATTTTCATATGATACAGATCGTAAGTTGACTGTGGATTAGCGCGACAAACTCAGAGGTTCATCAGTATCGTAAGAACTTTCGTACCGTGCGGAGTTATCTAGTGGAAGTCTCGAGAGATACAAATATATTTTGTATATTCGTCAACTTATAAAATTATCACTCAGAAAGAAACCAGGAACTAAGGTAACCACATCTGCCGACGCGATTTATAGAAAAATTTATTATTCAATCGCAATATTATATTCGAACGGGAACTTAAATCTTCATTTTTATCTTGTAATTTTACAAAGTTTATTGTAAAAATTATTATAAATATTTATATCTTAATATTTGTGAATTTGAATAATTAATTGAATTTACTATATAATGTGTAATAAATAATCAATCAATTTAACGGTCATATTTTATTGAACAAGAGAAATAAGCATTCTGCAGTATAACGAATTCATAAACGATATGTATATGAATGTAATGTTTATTAACTTCGATACACTATATACATATACGTATGTAAATTTTTATATAGCATGATCGACAATTCCGGATTGTCACTTCCCAGTGATTCGTTATGTTCAATCGTTTTATAATTCTTTTTTAGTTGTTTGAACATTACAAGAGGTATTAGGAAGAGGTAAAAAAGTATGCTTTATTGATTCAAAAAGAAACATATCCTTTTGGAATAAACCGTTGATTGGTTAATTTTATGGGATCGTATGTTTATTTAATTGAGGAATCGACCAATCACGAATCTCAACGTTAATAGAAAAAACTTAATGACTGCGTTTATCAAATATTGTCATTTACTCTAAATCGTATACGTCATAGAATAAATAAAAACCGATGAAACATAAACCTCACTGAACATAGTGAAACGTTATACTATATATATGCGTTTATATTCCTTATTTAAATGACTATCTTTACGATTATTTTGTAATATTTTTTATAATAACGTATAATTACTCGTTAAAATAAGAAAGTAAAAGTTCATTATAATTACATTGAGTGAATACTAATTACTCTTAATAACCTTTTTCCATTTCTTTCGTAATTTCGAGCTCATAGACCCACTTTCTTGTTTCGAATGAATCGTATTGTACTAACGATTAACGGTACTATTGCCAGTGCAACACAGGGAAAGAGAGTTGGGATAGAAGGAAACTTCTATCACAAAGATATCAGTAACGTTAACATTATTTCTTTTTACGTTTAGTCATTTATAAATTTCAATAATAGCTTTACACAGTCTCATAAGAGCTTACTGGCGATATTTATGCAAATTGATGTTTAATAACGACGAGACTGTTCTAATAATCTAAATATACACAGTGCTCTCAGTGTAATCATTAAAAAGATTATAGTTTTCTGAAATGAATAAGCTGTTAAACGAAGAATCACTGTGTTAGATTGGCAGTTCAGTCCAAATGCCCCAGTCCCAAACCCAATGCATATCCCATTAATAATTTTTTTGGTCTATTATAAAGCACAAATTGAAAGCAAAACGTATTTTAAGGTTAAGAATTTATTAAAGTGGTCTATTAACCCTTTTTGCGCCGACCGAAAGAATTGTACCTAAATAAAGAATACCAAACCAATTTGATATAATTTGGTAAGGTTCGAGAAAAAAATCATAAAAAATAGTAAGAATGATATTTACAAAATTCAAAACAGAACATACGGAACATTACGAAATAAAGGGAAAATAAATTAATGCCAATTGTATTTCAATATTTGTTGAAAATTATACTAATAATACTTATCCAAAATCAATAGGAAAAATGGAAAAATCAGTTTTCTTTTATAAACAGTATTTGCAAATAAGAAGAATCATTGTTTGGTCATAGTTTCATGTAGAACACGTAGTGTAAAGCATAAATATTGCATTCTCGATTATTTGTAACAAAATTTCTAATATCAAAACACAAAACTAAATGATAATCCCATGATACACAGTAAGTGCCAGAAGGATTACTTGCTCGAAAACAAGTGAGCTGGTATAACATCACTGAAATAACATTCTAATATTATTGTAAACATCTATTGAAAATGTGTAATATTTACTTATTATTACTCACACAGATAATTTATAATTTTACACAGATTACAAATTGTGCATGACCTTCGCACAGGCCCACTAAAAATTTTATTCTTGTCCTATCGATGCAAGATTATTTTGTTAAACATAAGAGGATACTTTATTCTAAACAGTATTATGTACAACCTGTGACTACGGCTTCAAGCAAATCTCCCGTGTCGAATTTTTATCTTACGGCATTAGCATATACACAGTCTCGGTATCAATCATCGCAGAATATAACAAAAAGTTAAACGCATAAACAATTTTTTCGATTTGTTGAACATCTCACACAGGGCTTCTGCAGAAAAATTCAACCATTTATAACGTTTTATAAACTTATTTTGATATATCGTTGTTGACACTTTTCGCAACTGTTGCTAACAACGATATGACGTTGATCGGCACCAAAGGAGTTAAGACCACAGTCGAAAAATATGGGGGTCACTACCTGTATCTGTAATCGATAATTGTATCAAAAATTAATTTTTGTAAAGATATCGTGTGTCGCTAATACACTATTACGGTACACTATTATCGGACAGACTGTACTTGATGCCTATAATTAATGATCTTTTAATTACAACGAATAATTATAATGATTAATATGACGATTAATATGCGTACTTTTTCGTAAAACTCTATTAGAATATTTTATATAAACTTAGAATCAGATTGCAAGTAAAAACAGATTGAAAATTTTTTATTCTAAACTTTGAGTCAGAAATAAATGATATAGGTAAAAAGAATTCTTTAGATTCATAATTTAATTAATTATATATTTCGAAAGAACAACATATAATAAATATCATGTCGGTTTTGAGATATTTTTTAAGTTTCATACACACTAAAAAATTATATTCCGAATAAAATTGTTCATTTCCGAAGTTAATTAAATATTAAAGTTGCAATTTGACTTTAATTACATATTAACAGGGAAATATCATTTGTTGTTACATAATCTAAAATTATCAATGTCATGTCGTTTCTATTTTTCATCTAATAACAGGGATTTCTTCTCGTGTCTTACGTAGTAGTATGCGGTAAATGAAATTGAAATATTGATATGGATACATGTCGCATGAATATTTCATCTTTCAATCTTCTTTTTTACGGCATCTTGTTTTTGCTACTAGACATGAAATTATGCAATATGTTGTAAAGTCCAATTATTTTTTTTTATTCTCCGTTACCTTATTTACGATTTTTATTAATTTTTAGGTATGTATTTAGCGCAACAGTCAATGTAGTTTATAAAAACAGGAAAAAAGATTTAAAAACGATGATAAATCACTTAATTGTTGAATCCTTCGACGTTCTTTGAATTATTTTCTCCTCAATCGTGTTTCTTTCGCGTTGATAAATTCCCGAGGTTTTACGAATATATTAAGAAATAATTTTGTTAATATATAATCTTGTGCTGAAGATTTTTGGAACAGTAAAAATTATTTTGTTGCTTAAAAAATCGGGATTGAGATATAAAAATTCGAGAACAAGATTGAATGTACCGCCGAAAGGCAGTACGATATTCTGTTATTGATTTTCGCTAGTCGAACAATACCTTTGTAGTTTCAGCAGGCCAGTGAACTTCAAATTTCATCTAAAATGGTTATTCTACTTTTTAAAGGTATTTGTTAGAGTTTTACTAATTACAAATGAACTATTGGACACAGAATTTACACAAATTATATGAATATTGCGACTAATTCGATAAATTATCACTAAACTGATAATTTGATAACTTGATGAGAAATTACAGTGTCATGATGTTGTAGCATGATTTAAATTCAACCTACATATACATATACGTAACAAATAAACTTTGCTGGCGTTTAAAAATAATTTATCGCTTACTGTATGCGATATGAGTAACTGTTACTGTTATATTTATCAAGTGTACTTTGTTCACATCATCTCATGTCTAGAGTACACAAGACAGAGGAAAGTTAAAAGAAGTAGGTAGAAATATTACATTTAGTCTAATTAGAACATCGTTATTCTGATGATTGTTAATAAATATATTTTGAAGGCCTATGAGAAACTTCGCATTATTATACAAATGGCTATAAGTAAACAATTCTTAATAATGAAAATTTCATACAAAAATGTCGCGTTCAGGAAAGTTTTCTTTTCTTTTGTTTCTATTCGCACGATGCGGTTTAATTACATAAATTAAACTTCCTTCCGCGTCTACTTTGCTTCTTCTTGAATACTATATTGGTATTACATAAATTATTTATACTTGTTGAATTTAAACTATAAAAAATCTGGTTATTTATTTCTTATTTATGTTGACGATTTTTAATGCTTTGAGATCGTGAGGTCAAAGATTATGACACATCTATAGATTACTCTGTAATTACTTTTTGGTAAAAAGTTTAGTGCAGGTCACGTCGTATAATTTTAAAATAATTTTGCGTCATGTTAAAAATACATTAAGTTCATACCGCATTTCAATATCTTTAATGTATTTGGATAGTTTTGATTTCCGACAGTAACAAATTCGTGAAATGTACCTAGCGTTACAATTTATGATAATACGTAATGTATAGTAATATAGTAACGAGATTGAATCATTCTAATCGTTCGATCGTATATAATTATTATCTTCGATTTAAATTAGTCATTGCATTTGAAAAAATCATAATGCATTCATTCACACAATACATACTATAAAACAAACACATATACACTATTATAACACATACAATATGTCATTTTAGATAACATGAATACGGTACAGCCGCTCCAGACAAATGAAACAATAAAAGAATTTACGATGAACAACAAGGTACGACAGTAAGAAAATGATCAAATAGCAAACTGAAAATATTTAATTTAATTTTTCATTTTTAATACCATTTTTATACAGTGAAACAAGAAGAATGATATATTGATATGAATGGTATTTTCAATATTACAGGATATAGCCAGTGAAGATTCCTATTATCCGAGTAACGAAACTGGTCTAGATGGTGAGTATCTATGTGATTCCTGTATTAAAAAGTTTTAAATATACGAATATAATATATACAGAGTGTCCTAGGTGAAGGAAATTACTTAATTATTTCTGTGTCTTTGTTTTTAATGTCATGAAAAATGTTTGTAGATATAAATGATTTCTAACGGCGAACATCATGGAAGAGAAAGCTTTTGTTTTGTTCGTTTCTTTTTTTTTTCTTGTTTTTTCAAGATTACCATTATCTTTTAACTAAGAAGCAACAAGAAAAGCATTTAAATATATTTGAATTATGATCTTCAGATAACCTTGAACACTAAAAGGATGATGAATTTATAAAACGATATTTGGATGGTATGTAAATTTACGGCTTATGTTATTACATTTTCAAAGAGATATTCATATTCGATAACAATTATTAATTTATATTTATCGACGGATATGAGCAAGATCCGTTCTCTAGATAAATGGGTAGCGATCGTTGATGTATCGACAAAACTTTCAATCTGACCAGTTATTCAATGCATGAAAGAATTGAACAAATTTACATTTATAATGAGGCAAAATGACGCGTAAGAGAAGTTGTGTGATTGTACGTGTAAAGAACGAGTTTCCGATCGCAACAGTTCATTGCGTTTATCGTATGTGCAGATAATTAAAAACCTCAAACAAATCAATAACGTTGAAAATAAAAAGCTATCACTCGGAACATTTAATTTATTTTAACACGTTGACTGCCATGGGGATTACCGGTGACCGGCGACGCAGCAAATATTAAAAGCATATAGCACGATTGTTTGAAAAAAGGACAATCGTAATATGTGTTTACAACGCCCTGGGGGTCACCGGTGGCCCTCGCCACGAAAAATGCTTCAAGCATGATTTTATAACTCATTTTATCTGCTGCAAATAATATTTCAACATAATATGCATCGCGTAATGAAAAGTTCACGTCGGCGCCTTGGGCAAACGATGGAAAATTCGTCTGGCAGTCAACGTGTTAAATTTACTATTCTGACATTGTCTCAAGCTCATCTAAAGGTCATGATTCAGGCATATTCATATGTAATTTCTCGTCTGCTACAAGATATAATAGAAAAAGATATACGTTTTGTACATAAAAAAATGACATTAAGCGAAGAAAAATGTTTCTTCCATGATATTCTGCTTTGGAAATTATTTAATCAATCATCGAATTAAATCGTACTTACAGATGTTTTTTATGGTATTAAAAACAAAGGACATATTTAAGTGGCCTTCTTCAGCTGGTACAGCCTGTATGTTATCATTATTCATTATTTATGTCATTTATTCTATTTTTATAGGACCTGATCAAATTTTGCCCGCTGATAGTTTCACGACTACAAAAATAGACGGACGTGTACGAATACAATTAAATAACGAAGATTTGAATCCCATATCAGTTCCTGGATTACTGTCAAATACAGTTAGAAAATACCCTAATCATATCGCTCTAACAGCAATACCTGATGAAACTGGTCATAGAAAAACATATACTTTTACGTGAGTAATCTATAGGGAAAGTATCAAAACATGTTTCACATGAATTATTCATTTCGTCGCTTTATATGTTTAGCGAGTATGAGAATCAAATAAAAATCGTGGCCAAGGCTTTTCTAAAATTAGGTTTAGAACGATTCCACGGCGTTTGCATTCTAGGATTCAATAGCCCGGAATGGTTGTTCTCAAATCTCGGCGCTATATACGCAGGGTAAATATCTATATCTACGTTTCTGAGGAAGGTCTATAATATTTAATTTCAATATTTCATACATAATTTGCAATTCATTTAGAGGAATTGCTGTCGGAATATATACAACCAATACTCCAGATGCATGTCAACATTGCCTTCAAACTAGCCAGGCGAACATAGTAGTAGTCGAAGATTCAAAACAATTGGAAAAAATATTACAAATAAGACACAATCTTCCTCATTTAAAAACAATTATTCAATACACCGGCACACCGAACGAGAAGGACGTTTTAAGCGTAAATCATCTTATCTGTAATCTATGATATCGAATTCGTTATTATTAAGTGAATAATAATAATAATAATTTCTTTATAGTGGAATAATTTAATAAAAATCGGAGAAGCAGAATCTGATGACAAATTAAACGAGGTTCTGAAAAGAATTGCAACGAATGAATGCTGTACTTTGGTTTTCACGGTATAAAAAATCAATTTTTTATGAGAATATTTTTACGAAGTGCCATAAAAACAAATATGTCTTTTATTTCAGTCAGGTACAGTTGGATATCCGAAGGCTGTAATGTTAAGTCATGACAATCTTATATATGATGTTCGATCTATGAATAGAACTTTTAAATTTAAAACCGCTTATGAACATATAATCTCTTATTTACCTTTATCTCACGTTGCAGCACAGGTAAATTATCTAAATTTTTTCTTCGAAATTTTTTAAATTATATATTATATTGTACAGGCAATCCCGCATAACGTCAAGAGTAAATGATGATTTTACGTGCAAAAATCTACGTGTAAGACGAAAATGTAAAATGAAATTTTTTGTCCAAGACTCCCTTTTAGAGAAAATCGAGATTGAACATTTATCAAGTGTATTTGAACATGGTTAATTCTGGATTAGACAAGAGTAAATGATCGACAGGAAGTTATTCTACATGTGAAAATGAGTTGAAGAAGTGCAATAAAATTTTTTTACAAGATCTTTTGTTTTTAAGAAAAATAAATTTGAAAAATTTATCATACGCGTATGCTAGGCCAATTCTTAACTAAACATGTTCAAACTCTATCTTCTTTAAAACGAAAATTTTAACGGAAAAATTTTATTCTACATATATTTGACTCATGTTTGCATATAGAATAATTTCTTGCTAATTGATTACTTATACTTAATCAATAATTAGCCACGTTCAAGAATGGTTGACAAATTTCCAAACTTGATTTTCTCAACATATTGTTACATATGGAATTACCGCTTAGTTGGTTGACTAAATTATGTGGAACAGTTTGTATATGTTATAATTATATAATTTTTTTGATAATTCTAGGTAATCGATATATATTACTGCATATATACAGTTGCTACGTTACATTTCGCGGACAAGAATGCTCTTAAAGGCAGTTTAATTAATACTTTACTTGAGGTACGACCTACTATATTTGTAGGTGTACCAAGGGTATGGGAGAAAATATACTCTAAACTGCAAAGTGAAATTAATACTGGATTTATTAAAACATGTATTGTTTCTTGGGCAACATCTCAAGGATATCATTACAATGTAAATAGAATGAATGGTAACGATCACAAACATTGGGGCTATATCTTTGCCAAATGGCTAATTTTTAACAAAATAAAAACAGCACTTGGTTTGGATAGATGTCATCATTGCATTACTGCAGCTGCCCCCTTAAGTACACAAATCAAAGAATATCTTTTAAGTTTAGACATCCCTATACTTGAAGTGTATGGAATGTCTGAATGTAGCGGTGGACATATTTTAAGTGCACCTGATCAGTTCAAGTAAATATCTAATTACTTTTGTACACGATATCCTATTTAAATTGATTGCTGTGAATATTTTAGAAACTGAAAATATTGATGCTGAAAAATATTTCAAATAAAAGTCAGATGAGTCTGGGTGATATTTTTTAAATTAATTTCTTTTTAATTTAGATTGTTTGCGTATATAGCAATTTTTTTAAATTTAGGAAACAAGATTGAGCTTCTTCTACATATCTATCTACAAAAGACTAACATTGAGTTATATATCCTCTGAAACTATTCATTCATGTCTGAAATATTTTTTATCATCTTCTGGACACATTCACAATGACCGATTTAAAAAAATATATATCCAATTAAATTTCAATAATTTACTACATTGATTTTTTCTAATCTATTTGATATACAGATTAGGTTCTGTTGGTCGAACTATTCCTGGACTTAAGACAAAATTAGATAATCCAGACAGCAATGGTGAAGGAGAAATTTGTATGTATGGAAGACACATATTTATGGGATATCTAAATGAACCTGAAAAAACAGCGGAAGCATTAGATGGAGAGAAATGGTTACACAGTGGTGATCTAGGGAAAATTGATTCAAATGGATTTTTACATATTACAGGTAAACTTATTTTAAAGTACAAATTCTTTTTAATTTCTCAATGTTAGTCTTAATATATTTTTGTACCGAATGTAGGAAGAATAAAAGAATTAATTATTACTGCTGGTGGAGAAAATATACCACCAATTCATATAGAAGAGCTAATATTAGCTGAATTGCCTGCATTAAGCAATGCTTTATTGATTGGGGACAAACGAAAATATCTTACCATATTACTTACTTTAAAGGTAAGATAAGATTTCTAAGTATTATAATATTTACATTGCTGTTATTTATATAATTTGCATGTATTTCAGACTAAAGTTAATTCTGAAACTAGTGAACCAACAGATGACTTCACTGAAGAAACTTTAAAATGGTTACAATCTATTGGAAGTACATCAAAAACAATTTCTGATGTTTTAAAAACACATGATCCTCTTGTAAGTTTGTATATACCAAAAGTTTTAGTAAATTGAGAATAAATTTTGATATTTATTGAACATTATCTATAAACTTTACATTTTCTTAGGTATATGAGGAAATTGATAAAGCAATTAAAAGAGCCAATACGAAATCTATAAGTAATGCACAAAGAGTACAGAAGTTCCAAATTTTACCAAAGGATTTCTCACATGTCACTGGAGAATTGGGACCAACACTTAAACTTAAAAGGAATGTTGTTTATAAAAAATATGAAAATTTGATAGAAGATATGTATAAGTAAATATTTAAAAAGGTCCTATTTATTACTTAAGAGAAGGAAAAACGAAAAAACATTTCTAAAATAAATACAGAAGTTACAGAAGTTAAAATATGCCTACATAAAGTGCTTTAATACTTAAATTAATTATGAAATTACACAATTTAGAAAATTTTAATGTAATATTCTCACTACTAATTTACATGTTACTTGAATTAATCTTAATTGCTAAATATTTTAAACAAAATTTAATTTTAGAACTTCCATAAGATACTTATTCTCTTATAACAATTATAAAGAAAGTAAACACAAATTATTTTTTTGAAATTTGAATATAAGATACATGTATAATGTATTTAGAAATATTCAGTATATATATATTATAGTATAATTAAGATAAACTTTTATATAAAATGTTTTGATAGAAAAACTTTTGGTATAAAACATTTTGTAATTTATTAAAACTAAATTATTGCTTATCAATATATTTGTCTCTGTGACAATAAAATTTACTCTAATTGTTTTTTGATATTCCATTAAAAAATGGATAGATAAAAGTGCCTATTTCACATTACTGTAAATAATAATTTTTAGATCAAATTATATTCATATCTTTAAATACATATGAGTATAATGGTATATGGGTATTGAATATATCTAAAATAAGTTTAATACTACTACATTAAATATCTATATATATAAAATATAAAGATATAAAAAAAAACAAATTTTATTTGGCAGCTGTAGGATATAACACTTAAATAATATAGTGAAATAGATAAGTAATGTATGTATTAAAAGGTTTTTAAAATTACATAATTGATACTTTTGTTCAATTTATTATATTTAGCTGAAACATTAATGAATAAAAAGAATACAAATTTTTTCCAATGTGCTTATTAATATATGTATCATAA
This sequence comes from Bombus pyrosoma, assembly GCF_014825855.1. Taxonomy (NCBI): domain Eukaryota; kingdom Metazoa; phylum Arthropoda; class Insecta; order Hymenoptera; family Apidae; genus Bombus; species Bombus pyrosoma. The sequence goes on along the minus strand of NC_057770.1, from coordinate 1,845,356 downwards.
AAATATTTCTTAATATATACCTAAAAGCTATAATTAACTGATGATGTAATAATAAAATTATCTTATATAAGTGCACTTTTTTAAAGTTTTACTATATTAATTAGTTTTAAATATAGAAAAATGTATTACTAAATATATATTTTATTATTTATACAACAAAATAAAATCATTTAGATTTCTGTATGCTTCGACATAAATGTGAAAAATAATTAATGTTAGTCAATGTGTAAAAACCTATTATTTAAATCATTTTTTTACCAAAATAATGGATAGGTAACTAAATAAATATTAGAAAGTTTAAATTACAATATATTACTAATGTAGTTTACAATAACCAAAACAACTATTATATTTAAGTTTCTTTTATGCTACATACAGATTCTTATGATAACTTGACATCTTATAAGAATATAGTCTATTAAGCACATCACAGCAACTTTGGAAATGCAGGTCTGTATAATGTTTCATTCTGAAACTCTATTGCATATACAAGTGATTGCATTTACAGTATCATCTGTTATCATCAATCTCATATTTTGGATTAGTTTCATTGCTTATTTTAATAGCAAATTTTGAAACTCTACATTTATGTATTTGAATCTAAGATACAATGAACATTATTTTAGCCCTCAAAATCAACTTACAAACAACATAAAAATTGCTAAGTATTAACACCTTTAGTACATGAAAAAACAGAATTATAATATTTGATACATGATACATTGTTACAAATTGTTACAATTTTTATTCTTTTAAGTGCCCTATATCATCAAATATAACTTTTAAGAAAAGCTTTCATAGCACACATATATTGTATTAAAAAGCAATGTACTGATAATGAATAAACATTAAAAAAATATTATGAAAACTAATCTTTTAAGATAATACCATCTACAAAACATAAAGATACTGAACCATTTAAAATTTGGATTGTGTAGAATCGCATTATATATCACTGGAGTTACAATACTTTTAAAACATTACAAAAACTTATGATGTACTTGTTGTATTAAATTTTTGTTGGATAATAGATGTCTTTCGTTGTGGTACAGTTTCAGGTGTAGGTATAGCATCACCTGTTGGCAGAACACCAGCTGGCTTTGGCTTAGCTGTATATTTTTGTTTTGCCATTTGATAATCTCCAGAATCAAAATATTTTTGCTGAAATATTTTTCACATATAACTTAGAAAATTTTCTTTATGCCAATTTGCATTATAGATATATTTATTATAATACCACAGTTATTTAGCATTTTAATCAAAAAATTATCCTTTAACTCATAAAAGCTTAAATAATTAATTTATATATATATGTATGTATATATACCCCTTTAGCTAGCCTCTTCTGTAGAAATGCTGAATGTCCACTAATTGGACGACCAGTATTTGGAAATTTTGCTCTTAATTTTGCTTCTTCTATTTTTTCAATATCATTTGAAGATAACTGAAACAAAAATTATTTTATACTTTTTGATAGTTATTATGTATAGATATAACTGTAAAAATCAGTAAAATTACAATATTGATACAACATTAGCTTTAACAACAAGCATTATCTTCAAAATATTGTAACATTTAAATTTTCTGGAACAAACTTGAACATAATTTAAAATAATAAATATCGCATTATAATTTAAACGCAAGACGAATAGAAAACTATTATTTATTTTAATATTATACCTCAACTGTTTCAGACAGTTCATTTGCTTGATCGTCGCTCATCGTTGGTTGCTGTTTCTAACCACTTTTTTGATGATGACGGCTTTTAGGATTACACAAGTATCGGTCAAATATTTATTTCAACACTATCGCATAAAAGCATATGGCGCAGAGTCGCCGATTTTTTACATTAAAACTCGTTCTCGTTCAACAAAATTTGATTATTCACAATTTTAGAAATTTTATCATCTCCGAAAACAAATATCTGTCAATGAAAGTGGACTCAATACAGGCAGCAGCAATACTTCGCATACAGTCATATATTTCTAGATAGCCGTTACCAGAGTTTGATCTAGGTGTAAATTTTCATAACGTACAGACGATAAAAATCAATATTTAAATAAGAATTTATAAATACACACGTCAGCTTATATAAGCGAATTGTCATAAAATGTGGTAATAGTTTGATGCAGATGTGCATTTGCGAAGCGGAAAATGCGGTCGATAAAAATGGTTAACATAAATATTTCATCTCACTAAATCGCTTTTTTTGAAAATGTGTGTTAAATTTGTGAATAATCAATAAATAACAAAAGTGTAACAGCGAGGTAAAAATGCGTTATATTTATGAAATTCTTTTAGAGCCTTATTAAAGTTTGATAAAAATGAAACTACTATCACATCATATAGTAATCATAAATAACTCTTAAAAAACAATAGATGGAATCTTTTACACAAATGATAGCGCAAAATATCACGAAGAACTTATTTAACTAAAAGAACAGTCGTTACTACAACCTCTGTAAAAAGTAATGTTAGAAACACGCGAAGAAACTATAGAACTTTCAGGAAGGAGATATTATTATTATTAAATAAATTAAACTTGGAATCACAATCTTTGCCTAACGACATCAAAGAAGGATTAGAAAAAATAGCCTTGCCTTTAAGATATGAAAAGTTAAGTGATTTTGATGCTATTACTCTGAATATAGTGAGTGAAAGGAAGAAAATAGAGGAAAAGAAAAGACAGTACGAAAAAAAAACAACTGGCGTTATTATATGATGATCATTCTAGAAAATATACTATTTTTTCAAGGAAACTTAATTGTTTGCAAAAAGCTGTAAATTCACTTGAAAGCATTGTTGAGAATTCTCAGAAAGAGCAAACAGATATTCACTGTAACCATGTTTCATTATTTACAAAGTTAAAGAAATATTAGCAAACTGTAGAAAAGTTAGAAACTGTCTTAGCAGATATGCAAGTAGAAGATCCTTATCCCAAAAAAATATTAAATAAATATCATAGATATTTAGAAATGTCAGATGAATTAGCAGAACTTAATCAATAATTTAGTTGATATCGAGATTTACCACCAAATTTACTATAAGCTAAACCTCTAGTTGTAATTTAAAAAAAGGAATATGAAACTTTAAAGAACACATTTTTGGAGAAAACAAAACGAATGATAGGTGTAACAGTATTGTTAATCAATATCTTACTTTATAACTTTTTCACTTTTATACAATAATAAAGAAAAAATGTTGTATGTACAAATATATCTAATACAAGTCTTCTCTATTTAAAAACCATATTTTGATTGTGTTTGTTTTCTGGTTAACCTATTTTGTGCCCATTGATTCTTCAATTCCATTTCCATTGCCTTAGCTTGATGTGCTAAGTATGTTATTTGGTGTTTCTTTTTAGATTGAGAACTTACTCCTCCACCTTGCATAGATATTGGTCTTTGTACAGGCTCTTCTGTTAATGCTTTTACTAACCATTCCCTTTCATCAGGTTTAATATCTTCTCCATTTATTTCTATAATATTTATTTCTTCAATTTCTTTAGATTTTCGTTTCACTCCTCTTTTCCCACAGAGATACTCAATAGCCTTATCATCAAAGGCCACATTACCTTCTGAATCTACATTATATTCTTGTTCAGGCAGTGGTAATTTTGGACCTATTTCTGTTTTATTTTTTAATAATATTTCTTCTCTTGGTAAATTCATGACATTACTCACTAATGTTTTTTGAGATTTATTGATACTCATTTCTGTTACAACTATATCAGAATTACCCATGGAACAATTAGGTAAACTGTTATCTTCTTTGGGATTATTTTTAAATTCTAGATCAAGGTTATTTAATTCTACATTAGCATTCAAGGAATCTGGTAAAGTGAAAGATGAAACAGTATTAGCTGTTGTTAAAGCAAAGAAATCTGTAACACAATTACTATCACTGCCTATGGTTGTGTCATCTTCATCGTCAGAATTTGAGTCATAAGTTATACTTATGGAACTTTTTGTTGTAATAGGTTTTATGAGTTTTCTGCTATTTGAATCTTTTATATGTGTATCTTTGCTAGGTTGAACTGTAATTTGACTAGATTCTTTAACAACTTTATTAATAACACTAGGTACTAAATTATTGGTACTTCTGACTTCAGTTCCTTTAGGTGGTGGCAACAATACTAAAAGTTTACTACCCTTCTGAAATTATACATGAATTTTAATTTCATTCATTACAAATTATTTCTTATACATACATAATACTTACATTTGATGATTCAACTTTATTGGATTTGAATTCATTTTCCTTTGCAACATCTTTAAACTGCAATTAAGACAATGTATCGATTCACAAGAAATAAGAGAATTATATAGAGATAAAATTTTATCTTACTTCAGATAAAGACGGCACTGTTATTTTAACTGGAACTCGATTCCTTTTTATTGGTCTCTCGGATTTAAATTCAATTTCCTTTTTCGGTGGAATATCATCTTCTTCTGTGACATCCTTTGCTTCAGTAATCATACTTTTGGGTTTAGGTAACTTATCAAAGTGTATTTTTTCTAATGATGCGCTTGTCTTAGGTATTTCTATGTTAATACTATTTTCACCGTCTTTTTCTGCAAATATACTGTGTTCTGAAGTAGGTAAATATAACTTGTGATTTGTGTGTAAAACTGTAACCTCTGGAGTAACTCTACTTTCGATTTCGGTATTGCAATTACTTCTTTCATCGTCTGAACTTTCATCGCTACTTCCATATGCAACGAGACTCATTTTCACGTGAAAAGAATTATCGTTCATATAAATAAAACCACTGCTTGATGCAACATATATGTTAGAATTAGAACCTCAGAAAAATATTAATGACTGTATAATTATATACAGTACAAACATATACAATGTATGAGATGGTACGAGATAAATTTATTCAATGTCAGAGATGATCTCTGGTATAGCCTGAAAACTTCTCTATTATTTTTGTTGCTTTCAACGTTATCGATTCAGCTAAGAATAAACAATAAACTTATAACGTTATAACCACTAGTGAGATACAATTCACGATCATATAATTATATAATGTAATCGTTTATGTGATCGTAGTCATAATCTATCCGACAAGCCAAAGCAGTAAACATAAACAAAATGTGATTGCTGCGGCTGCAACTATTGGCTGCCGACTATACTCCATCCAATGAGAGAGTCAGTAAAGATAAACAAAACGTGATTGTTGCGGCTGCTGCTATTGTCTACTGCTAGTTAAACTTGCGTGTATATACATTCTATATACATACATATGATATAAATGGATGCAATCTTCTTTGTTTGTTTGTACCATCGTGTAATTCCGCAGCCACTTCTCGTCTCTGTATTCGCATATCTAAGCAAAAGTCACCTAGTGGTAGAATTCGTTACTGCTGAAAATTATACCATAAAGCAGGTTCGTCTCTGGTTATATACCACGGTTATACAAAAAAACGTTAAAAATTATCTAAAAATTTAGATTTTTAACCTAGTTGTTAAATTGATTCCTTTGTCACTTTAGCTTTACAAATAAATTACATGAATTATTATTGCACGCTGCATTATTATATTGAAAAATCATAAACATGATGTATTAAATTGAAACACGATCATGTGAACCGATTCGTATTTGCCTCTATAGCAAATGATCTTAGCACATATAACTTTCAGACACGAAGACAACGCTTTCTGGCAGGACTTGGGTGTACGAATAGTACCTAATTTGTGCTTATAATAAGTTAAAGTATAAAATTATTTTAAAAATTTTACAATATGATAGGCACTTTATTCTCCAGTGCATGTCAAACATTTCCGTATGATGTTATTCTGTATATTTTACCGAAATAATATGTAAGTAAATAGGTGTGCTTTTCTTAGTTACACTGTTTTACAGGCGGCTTGCATCGTTGAGTCCAATAATAACCACTCCATGGAGTCTTATATTGAGTAGAACTAGAATGAGATATCATTTTCCACGTCCTAATGAACGTCGTCGTATTAAACGACATGGATGGGATACAAGGATGTCAACTTTAAGTGGACGGAAAATTCTTATGAGAAGGATATTGAAAGGCAAATATGTACTTAGTCATTAAATATTGTACTTTGAGTCATTATTAAATAATTATATTGTTTTCTTAAATAAATATATTAAAATACTATATATAAGGTTATATATATATATAAGGTTAAGAAATATGACTTTACAAAATAAAAAAATTCATATTTAAATCATTGTATTTATAATGCTGATTGTGATTTATAAGATATTATTGGCATTAAATATTTAAAATCAAGCTGTTTACATGTCCAATCAAAATGTGGCATTAAAGGAGCTTCAATTGTTAAAGTTTCTCCAAAAAATTGTGGTAGAATTATTGACTTTAAATGAATGTGAGCAGGAATAATTTCTTGTTGATCTTCCCTTACATTTAACAATCGCAGAAGTCTCATATCCAATTTTGGTAGTCCAGGACAACTAAGAAATGGATCAGCTCTTACATAAGTATTCCCTATTTTTTGAATCCGAGATGCATAAATATTATCTCCTAGAACTGGAGAATACAGATATGTAGTAGCAAACAGTCTAATAGCACTTTTAGAATGAGTAGATGATTTTAATTCAATTAAAGAACACAAATTAAGTGTAGAGTTGGATAACACCTTGTATTCTGTTTTTAACAGTTTTATCTTGCGATACTTTTCTTCATTATGAGACCATGATGACAGAAGAATTTTCTGAAATTTTTTTTATGACAATATATAATTTCTTTTCAAACAGTATTTGATAAACTTACCTTTTTGTGTTTAAATTGAGGATTTGAAATTGTTTGCATTCCCAAACGGGCCTGACCTTGCAATTGTCTTGGTGTACCAACTGTAATTATCCAATAAGTATTTACTTGAAAGTGAGAACGAGCATATGCAAGTTCTATAGCATGATAAACACGCTCATCTGCTGCTAATAATGTAATACCACTCATATACCTAATTTCAAGAGTAATTGTGAATGTAAATAAGAAATACATTATTAACAATTATTAATAAACGATTTGTACTTACATTTCAGGACATCTAACTATAGTTAAATTTAAATAATTCAATTGTTTAGCTATATAAGGTAAAGCATCATTTAATGTATAATCTACACCATTGGGTACATAATTTTGTACATGTATTGTGCTTGTGTCAAGAGATCTACGTCTTATTCCGTATGGTTTATTCAATATTACTAATCCATCTATAAAATCAAAATTAAAACTTAAAACCTGAAGACATAAGTTTCTGTTAAGTGTATTACCTTTATTATAAACTATATTGTTTAAAAGATCATCCGAAAATTGTTTAAATGATTTCCATGGATGAATATGTTTATAAGGATGACTTTCCATATAATTTCTTTTCAATACTTTTGTACATGATATAGCTGTGGTATATGCACATTTAAGTGTATAAGATTTAGTTATTAAAGTTAGCATTCTAATTGCATTGATTCAAATACAATCTTTTTTCTGATTTCATACAAAAATATGGTTTTTAATTTAATTTACAATATATTTGAAAACTATCAAGATACAAGATATCTTAAAAAACATAGGTTAAGCCACAGCTGAGTCGGTGTAGTTAGATAATAACTCAGTAAATAAGTTGTGTATGTATACATTGTAACATTTGCAATAAAAGAGGATTCACAATATAAAAGCAGTGAATAATTAATTTAAATCCAGCTTTAATTAGTACTATTGGATATAAAAAAGATATTTCGGATAAAATATTTGTCTTATTAAATTCTGGAATTAATATTTCAAAATAACTATATACACATAGCACAGGCCTTACAGCTTACACAGTGTTCATAGAAACATTGCCTGAGACAGTTAGACAGCAAATTAAGTAAAGATGGCAACCACCGTGGATTCGGTTAGGGAAAAAGCCCTTCAAGATTATCGAAAAAAGCTTATAGAACATAAAGAAGTGGAGTCACGTTTAAAGGAAAGTAAGTTAAATCTATTAGATATATTGATTTTGCTTGTTGTGCTTCTATACAAAATTTGGAATACTTAACCTTAATCTTACATACATGGATTATTATTATTAAAAAACCTATTTGCATCTATGTACATGATTTAATAAAGTTTTACCATATTTTTATCTTTTTAGTGAGAGAGCATCTCAAAGATTTAACAAAACAGTATGATAAATCTGAAAGTGATTTAAAAGCATTACAAAGTGTTGGTCAGGTATGTTATAAATCTTATTTTTAATGATTCTCAGTATTTTCTATTACAAATATAATGTATTTACACCTTAGATCGTCGGAGAAGTATTGAAACAACTTACAGAAGAAAAGTGTAAGTTTAAGTAAAGGGTCTGAGTAAAATAAAAAGGTGTCCTTACATATAATATATATATATATAAACACATAGATTTTTATTTATAGTTATAGTAAAAGCAACAAATGGTCCACGTTATGTTGTTGGATGTAGGCGCCAACTTGATAAAAATAAATTGAAATCTGGAACAAGAGTAGCCCTTGACATGACTACTCTTACTATAATGCGTTATTTGCCCCGTGAGGTAAAATTTATTTTGTCTTAAATCAATGTTACATATTTCAGTAAACTTTAAATGTTTATTTATATATTTAGGTTGACCCATTAGTTTATAATATGTCACATGAAGATCCTGGAGATGTTACATATAGTGCAATTGGTGGTCTAAGTGAACAAATACGTGAACTGAGAGAAGTTATAGAATTACCATTACTAAATCCTGAGTTATTTCAAAGAGTTGGTATCACCCCTCCAAAAGGATGTCTCTTGTATGGCCCACCAGGAACTGGAAAAACATTATTGGCTAGAGCAGTTGCTAGTCAATTAGATGCAAATTTTTTGAAAGTTGTGTCAAGTGCTATTGTTGATAAATATATTGGTGAATCAGCAAGGTTAATTAGAGAAATGTTCAATTATGCACGAGATCATCAACCTTGTATTATATTTATGGATGAGATTGATGCAATTGGTATAAATATTATTATTCGTAAGAAAAAAAGGAAGGAGGAGAGTAAAAAAATAAAATGTCCTTAATTATCTATTCTTATGCAGGTGGACGGAGATTTTCGGAAGGTACAAGTGCCGACCGAGAGATTCAAAGAACTTTGATGGAATTGCTGAATCAAATGGATGGTTTTGATTCTTTAGGTCAAGTTAAAATGATAATGGCTACAAATAGACCAGACACTTTAGATCCAGCTTTGTTACGACCAGGTAGATTAGACAGAAAAATCGAAATTCCACTACCCAATGAACAAGCACGTTTAGAAATTTTAAAAATTCATGCTGGTCCTATATCTAAGCATGGAGAAATTGGTAATTTTTATCTTTACTTCAACAAAATTTCTTTTTTCGTTTTAAAGACACTCCTAATCATTTTAAATTTATTTCAGATTATGAAGCAGTAGTTAAGCTTTCAGATGGATTTAATGGTGCTGACTTAAGAAATGTTTGCACTGAAGCAGGATTATTTGCAATAAGATTAGAAAGGGAATATGTAATACAAGAAGATTTTATGAAAGCAGTAAGGAAAGTCTCAGATAATAAGAAGCTTGAATCCAAATTAGATTACAAGCCTGTTTAATTTATATACATATAATGATTATATGAAATTTCAAATTCAATTCATTTACTAAATACTGTGTGGATTAATAAACTTGTCTTACTTTATTGTAATACTATTTGTATTTTATAATGAAAGTATGTATGAAATTTCTATTAAACATTTTGTTTCAATCTAATGTTATTTTTTATAATTATATTTTTTTCTATATAAAAATCATTCATACCTTCTATAATGTTACATACAATTGATTATGCATCAGTTGAATTTGTAAGACGCGTTTTTTTCCGTTGTAAATATTCTTGGACATTATCATATTTTCTTTTATACAGGATTGAAAATAAATTTTGTTGAGTAAAATCTTTTTTTAGTGTTTTCCAATAATTATTTAAGTTATTTATTTTATAATCTGTTCCGTCAGTAAGTATAAAATTGTTATTTTTAAATTCATATATTTGAAATCCAAGTTCATTTAATATCCATAGATTATTTTTGTACAGATAACATTCTATTGGTTCGCTGTCTGCAATTATAGATTGCACATATTCTACTTCAAAGCTTGATTTTGATGTGCTATTAATCATGTACACTAATAATAACGTATTATTATAAAAGCTCATTATAGCTAAAGATGAAGTTGTATTAAGTGCCAAAAGCTTTAAATGTTTAACAGGCAAAACTTCAACAAACTCTTCTAAGTTACAATTATGAAGTTGTTCATTAAACTTTTCAATATCACTTTTAGATATTTTATTATGAAAATTAATACATAATAATTCTTTTCCAATCTTGTAGTCCCATAATATAAACATTCCATCTCCTCCACAAGATATTAAAACATTTTTGTCATGAGGTAATTCCAAAATGTTTGTCACAAATTTTGTATGTCCTAAACAATAGGATACAATATTATATGAATTTGGGAACATAGACACTCTAATTTTTTCATCTCTATCTGTCGTAACAATGTACTTTCCATCTTCCGTAATTAATACGTCAAGTAACATTGATAAATGTCCTAAAAGTAGGACCCCATTGTCAGACTGCTTATTAGAAAATAGATAAGCATCTCCTGTTTTATCAGCAACAACTATGTCGTTGTTTGGAGTAAATTGCACTTTGCTGGCAGCTCTAGGAAGTATTTTATTTAACACAAGATTCTGACTTTTTCTTTCATACAAACATAGTTGCTTACGATTTGTATAGACAAAGAAATATTTTCCATCGTATGAGAACATAACGTTGGTAATCGTGTGAGGAGTTTCTTTGTTTACGTTGTTATGCACATGAACTTTTTTATCACTTTGCAGTTTAGGTAAAGAAATAGTTGTTTCTGTACCATTTTCAATATTATACATTACAATTTGTTCATTATTACATATAATAATGTCTGACTCGTATATACAAAAACTCATTATTGAAAAATGAAATTTTTATGACCAAAAAATACAATAATTTTAATTAGAACACTATTTTTATGTTTATTATTATATGTTGTTCATATATTCGAAAAGAATAAACTTGTATATATTTTACTAAGTTATAATATAATTCTAATAAATCAAATCCATTTTTCAATTATATATCACATATATTAACTGTTAAAATTGTCAACATTCACTGCACATGAGTAGTTCCGTGTGGATTGCATGTTGAATATGTGATATAAACTATACATATAAACTATATTGTGTCCATCGAGACGTGAGACAAGGTAGTAGATTATACAATAGTAGAATAGTATCAACTGGTACCAACTTTTACAAAAGAAATTATAGATGTATGAAAACCCAGAAACAAAAATTCCTTGAAAAAATTATTTAATATTAAACATTTTTAATCGTTTCTAATATCGCGAAAAAGCTGTGAAGATCTCTTTCGTTAGATCAATATCTTTAAAAGATTTATCTATTAATGTGTATCATCAATTAAGTACATGTATGGATTTCTAACCGTTGCATTCTTAAGCAGCTTAAAGCGTAAGCGTAAATATCATTGTCTTCAACTTTTGACAAACATACAAACATGTATGTGACATAATGTTGATTAATCGCGCGAAAAATACATATATATATATTTGTTAATCATCTTTTGTTTGCAATTTGTCTGCAAATTGCAATAGATATGAGTCATGCTTTGCATATACAATAGAAATCCTCAATGCATATAAAAGTGATACGAAATGACAATATCTGTTATTAAAAGGTATGAGAGACATAGAAAATCCATAAACATTTCTCTTTGATTTTCATATTATTCATAAACTTTAAATAGTTTAGTGACTCATTTCTGTATTATTACAATGATACATTTTTTATACAGATTATAGATTACAAATGTTACATTTATACTTTTTTATATTGATAAAAATCAGGTAAAAATATATATTTCGATATGTGGAAACCGTTTGAAGCTGGTAGTTCACCAATTGATTGGTGTGAACGCAATTATAGTATTTCTTCTAGTATTGCAGAATTTATGAATACGGTTCGTATGTACAATGATATAGACAAAATTCTTTCCCTTTTCTTTTTAAAATTATAGAACTTATAAATTCCTAAAATATTAAACTGAAAATATTTTTATTCACAGCTAAGTAATGTAGTATTTTTGTTACTTCCACCTGTTCTAATGCATCTCTTTAGAGATTATGGTCGATTCGTAAATCCTGGAATTCATATAATTTGGTTCTTACTAATGATAGTAGGTCTTAGTAGTGCATATTTTCATGCTACATTATCCCTTATAGGTAAGTGATATATAAGATGGATAAGTGATATATCATAGATTTATAGAACATAAATAAAATCATAAAAATGACTTGTTATTTTGTCATAGGACAATTGCTAGATGAATTAGCAATTTTATGGGTATATATGGCTGGTTTTTGTATGTTTCTTCCACGAAGGTATTTTCCAAATATTTTACATAATGATAGAAAACTTCTTGCCATATGTGCAACTTTACCAACTCTAATTGCAACTGGCTTGTCATTTATACATCCCGCAATAAATGCATTTGCTTTAATGAGTCTTGGTATACCTGCATTTGGATTTATGATCATTGAATTAAAAAGGTAAAATTCTTAATTAACGTCTATATAAGATTTTATGTTGTAATCTCTAATTATATCATTATGCATGCTTTTCTTAAGGACAAAATCAATGAGGGTTTATAGATTGGGTTTACGATGTGGTGCTGTATGGTTATTAGCAGTTGCTTGTTGGCTGAATGATCGTTTATTTTGTGATACTTGGCTGAACCTGAATTTCCCTTATTTACATGCACTTTGGCATTTATTTATTTTTATTGCGAGTTACACGGCAGCTGTACTTTTTGCATATTTCTCTGTAAAAGAGGAAAAGCCACAGCAATCACCAGTACTAAAGTATTGGCCAAAGAATGATTTTGAACTTGGTATACCATATGTAACTATTAGAAGTTATGTTAAACTTGATATAAATACAAATATATAATTATCAACATCAATATTATGAAGGCTGTTTTGTATTTAAAAAATAATGATTAGTGATTTAAAACGTAATATACTATTTACTTTATTTATTTAAAGAATTTAACTTTGTACCAGTGTTTTTACAAAGAAGAAATATACACATTTTATATTTATCTATCTTAATTCAAAGATAGATTTATTCATTTTTTAAATTTGTGATATTATTCTAGTTATTACTTATTGTACAAATATATGTGATTAATAAATTAGTAAGATCTGTAAAAATGCAATATTAAGATAGTGTACGAGATATTTATTCTCTTGAAGTATGAATTAATATTGTAATATATTTGTGTAAGAAAAGAGAAATAAAGGTAACATCGAGTTAGTGTTCTTCTTTTTATAACCTTGTGTTATTTAAATTAACATATGTTTAGACCAATTTAACATTTTATTTTTGTTCTCCTCTGTAAATAACAATATTTTTGTCAGTTTCGTAGATCTTAACTTCATATAAAAGATCTGAGTTAGGCATAATCCTTTTTAGTTCATTAAATATATATATAGCTACATTTTCAGTAGTAGAAACAGTATTTTTAAAATAAGGTACATCTTTATCCAAATTCTTATGATCCAGTTGATCCATTAACACTTTTTTCATAAATAATTTTAAATCTGATATATTCATGACCATACCTGTTACAGGATCTACAGGTCCACATACAGTCACTTCCACTAAAATAAAATATAATGAGAAGTTGTAAACATTAATATAACAATAATAGTTACCTGTATAATTATGGCCATGTCCCCAATAGTTATTACATTTTCCATATATATTTTTGTTTTCTTCCTCAGTTAAGTTTTCACTGAAATATATTCTTGCTTATCAAATAGAAAAATTTTATGTACAAAAATAATCATATAATACTTGTGTAAACGGTGACAGCTGGATATCACTTCTTTTCTTGTTAAATACGCGATTGGACGTTCCATCATGTAAATGTTTCACTTAAAAGTATGGAATGCGATTTCATAAAGTATTAAATGCAGGAAAAGAATTATTGTGCAAGGAACAGCATGATTATAAAAAAGATTGTTCAAGGATAATGAGAGTTTTTTTGATTACGATAGCGTTTCGTATAAAACATATTATTTTTTGTAAATATTTTGCAATATTATATCATTTAGTTCTTTATTTTTATTTACTTATTATTTAACCAGAATTCAAATATACGAAGAATTTTTGAATAGAAACGTTTTATTTGTTAAAGTAAATGATAGAAATAGATAACAACTTGCTCGGGAATCGGGAAAGATACGATTGAGCCAATCCGAGTAGAATAATTGTATATTCATTAGACTTAAAGAACGACTGCCTTTGCGAGTTTATATCAAAGTGAGTGAGTTTACGATAGTAAAGTTCATGTAAGTTATAAATTTTGATTCTTTAAAACGAAGTAGCAAACATCTGTTGTTTTAATATGACTGTAATCTGATTATAAACTAGGTGATTGTATTGGTCGCTGTTGCTTCCAAATCGTCATGCCGGTAACGCCCTAGATCTTATAACAATTAGTCATCTCGCAGAATATGCAATGTTTAATAAGCTTTAACATAAGAAACATATAGTCCGTTTAAATAATAACATCATATTAAAAAATGGATAGCAAGGGTAGAAAAATTATTGTTTGCGATAACGGAACAGGGGTAAGGTTATAACTTTACTTTTATTTTTTTATTTCAATTTCGTTTATACCTCCTAAATTTGTATTTTGTAAAACTTTCTTTCTGAAAGTACCAAAGTAACATTATACTTTTATAGTTTGTAAAGTGTGGATATGCAGGAGCAAATTTCCCAGCACATATATTTCCATCCATAGTTGGACGTCCTATTATCAGAGCTGTCAATAAAATAGGAGACATTGATGTGAAGGTATATTTTTTGATTCTCCAATTGTAGCAAATCAAGTTTAGACTATTTATTGTATTTTCAATTATTTATTTAAAAAAGAGTTATTAATGTAATTTATGGATAATATTTGTTGTTCTGTATTTAATATATATTCATTGTTATAAAAATATACTACTTATTTTCCCTAAATAAAATAAATCATCTTTCTTTCATATTTTGTAAGGAACATTAGTAATTGAACTGATTATATGATTTTTTCAATTTGGAGTTTGAGATTCTTTTATTTAACCATAGAAACAAAATCATAATCCATCATTTCTATGCAGTTTATTAATAAATTTACTTAATTTTCAGCAAGAATATTGTATTCGTGTAAGTCACTTCATAATATTACACTGTGTGCCCCAGAGTTTAAGTCTGATTGAAAACGCATTTGTCATTTATTAACCTTGTTTACTAACCAAAATTAAAATGGATTGCATATTAAAAGTAAGACAGATATTTTTAAAAGTATTGGAATATATAACATCTTTGTTGAAAACTTAATTAATAACTATGACAATCATAACATTATATTTTTCATTTTGATAATTTATAATAAATGTATCCAATATATTGCTAATTGTTTTTCTATTTATTCGTATTGAATAAATATAAGAAATATAATATAAAATAGAATATTTACAGATGTTATATTTATACTTATATATGTGTGGATTTTTATATATTTTATATTTTTGAGATCTACTTAATGTAAATTTTTGCATTTGTTAACTGATTTGTATCCTTACACTTGCTCTCATAGGATGTGCTTAACATGCCTGTAAGTTCATTGCATTTTTTAATGTTAATATTTACATTTATCAATATTATATCAGTACTTGACAAATTGGACATTTTACAGTAATAGTTTCCATAATTTACCCAACATTGATCTCTGAGTAAGAATCTATTAGTATTCTACTATCTCCTACTTTTTTATATGTTATATTAATTTAAACAATTAGCGTTATAGAATTTTTAAAAACTTGTATTTAATTTTATTCTCGACTTTTTCATAAAAAGATAGAATGTATTAAGTTATTGAAATATTAACAATTTCTATTAACATGTTATATTTCATCTGATAATAATCTACATAGTTACATATTTTCATTATGTTTCACATTAATAGGATTTAATGGTTGGGGATGAAGCAAGCAAACTTCGGTCTATGCTAGAGATTAGTTATCCAATGCAAAATGGAATTGTTAGGTGTGTATATGACCATATATAATTTGTATGTATTATGAGATATTTAATTATTTAAATATCTAATAGAAATTGGGAAGATATGTGTCATGTATGGGACTATACTTTTGGAAAGGAAAAAATGAATATTAATCCTAGAGAATGCAAAATTTTATTAACAGAACCACCAATGAATCCTATCACAAATCGTGAAAAAATGATTGAGGTAATATCAAGTTATCGTTATATATTATATATTAATAATTAATTTAATTATGACACTCTTATTTTCTCAAATTATAATTGAAATATTGCAGGTAATGTTTGAAAAATATGGTTTTGCTGGAACATATATTGCAATTCAAGCAGTACTTACATTGTATGCTCAAGGATTGATTAGTGGTGTTGTAGTAGATTCTGGTGATGGAGTCACTCATATTTGTCCTGTATTTGAAGAGTATGCTTTACCTCATCTTACTCGACGACTGGATATAGCTGGTCGAGATATTACAATGTATTTAATAAAACTTCTTTTATTACGTGGCTATGCATTTAACCATTCAGCTGATTTTGAAACAGTTAGAATGTTAAAGGAAAAATTATGTTATATTGGCTATAATATAGAAACTGAAGAAAAATTAGCTCTTGAAACAACTGTTTTGGTTGAATCATATACTGTAAGTGAATTTTATAATGCAAAACAAAATTTATGACACTGAAATATGTTTTGTACCTATAATCTGTTTTAGCTGCCAGATGGGAGGGTAATAAAAGTAGGTGGAGAGAGATTTGCAGCACCAGAAGCTTTATTCCAGCCTCATCTAATAAATGTTGAGGCTCAAGGAATTGCTGAATTAGTATTTAGTACTATTCAAGCAGCTGATATTGATATAAGAAGTGAATTATATAAACATATTGTTTTAAGTGGTGGCAGTACAATGTATCCTGGGCTTCCATCTAGACTTGAAAGAGAAATTAAGCAACTTTACCTTCAAAGAGTATTAAAAAATGATACTTCGAAATTAAATGTAATTATAAAATATCTTATATTTTTTTCTCAATTTTTTAATGAATATACATTATTATTTCGTTACTCTTTAATATTTTTCAGAAATTTAAGATAAAAATTGAAGATTCCCCGAGACGTAAAGATATGGTTTTTATGGGTGGTGCTGTATTAGCAGAAATTACAAAAGATCGTGAATCAGTATGGATTACAAGAGAAGAATATGAAGAAAAAGGTCTTAGTGTATTAAAAAAATTAGGTTCTTATGAATCATAAGGAAAATAGTTATTGAAATATAGAAAAGAAATATACATTTTTTTATACATTTGAAATCGTTCCAAAGTGCAAAGTATATATATTTTATATTCACGATTGATTTATACCAAATTATTTCAAGTATATACAGGTAACAAGTATAATTAGAGAGGCATATAATGCGGTATCATAAGTTTTAAAAATATTAAGTTTTTAAATTAGAATTAATTTTATTTAAATACATTAACATATGATTGTATTGGAATTAAAATGTTATTAAATTTGATATAAATTGACTTAAATTTTGTAGACTATCCAACTATTTTTGGAGTATTGTATACTCCATATGTGTATATTTGCCATAATTCATATAGCATATTTGTGGATGATACATTGTAAATATATTGTTTATTAGTGCTTCAATCATATTCAATTAAATTGCAATCTTTTTCAATAGAGATACATCATGAATTACAAACAATTGTATGTCTATTCAGTTTACAATTATTTTATAATGTTCGAATTAAATATTGTACCTATAATCACTCAAACTAGCAATTTGTTAATATAATGGCTAAAATTAAATAATTAAACTTGTAAATACAATAGTGAAATTTAATTTCAGTATTTGTTCTGTTATCTCTTATGTATGGAAGTATGTTTTACTATTTTACTGAGCGATAAGAAATTTTTACAGAGTTGCATTTTTTGATATAGAATCTTTTAAATTCAAAATACTTTTTCACGTAATTGTTCGGAATTTTGGCCATTATTGTAAATCATAATAGTTTGTAAGAAACCAGAGAAGCATTTTTATACATCTCTCTATATCCTCTTCTAATATTTTTAAGCTACACTTATTGGAACAAAATTCAAATTTCAATGTTCTGATAGTAGAGCATATGAGGTATATATAAAGGAATTTTATATCTAATATGTATATATATATATGACTTTTTTTTATTTTAGTTGAATAATTTGTAGAAATAAATTTATTTCTTACGAAAATTCTATCACTAATTTTAAAACCTTGTATATATTTAATTGTTAAAACTGTACAGTAAATAAGCGTTTTCTAATTATAAGAATCAAATAAAAATATTTAATTAAAAATGTGATTCTCGTTGATGACATCTCAACAACGATAAGGAATTAAATTAAAGTAACAGATTCGAAGTAATTACGGCAAATCTACAACAGTCTTTATTATGTTTCCCCATTTGACCCTTATACTGTGTATCAATGTGTACACATTTTATGTATAAATAAAAATAACAATATAATTTGTATCATACAGTTTCATGTTTAATTGGATATATAATATAACAATAGATAAATGTGTATATATTCAATTTGTTAAGATTTGTACAAGTGACTTGCGATAGCATTCTGTATAACAATGAAGTAACAAGCTGTTATTTAAAGAAGTAAATATAATTTACAAACAGTGCTTTAGCGCATGCGTCCCAAGTTATAAAGTTATTTTGGAAGTGTATATAATACTTTTTTACGCTTTAATAAATCACTTTCAATGTAACAGTTTGTATCCTGTTTTACTAAGCTATGGATATATACATATATATTATAATATATATATATATATGTATATATGTATATACATCGATCACGTTAAGCAAATAAGAAAAATAGTATATAAAACACTTTCATTACTTGAGAGAATTTTTGCTTCCGAATCTTGTATTTTTCAACTTCTGATTTTTTTCTTTGATATATTAGTACATCAAGGGCATGAAAATGCTTTGATGTAATAAATGAAAAATTGGATGGAAAATATGGAAGTTCTATTAATTATTCTTAAAATATAATTGGTTTATCCTTACACTGGTCAATACAAAAGTTAGTGAAACGTTTAAGGAACTTTGGATACTCCCTTTTATAGACAGCACGTAGAACAGATGCTGGAGCCCATCCACCAGGATTAACTGTATTCAAAAAAAGATAATGTTACAGATATAATAGAATATTAATATATATTAATATACACAGATTAAACATATAAATGATATAGTGTACAAACCAACAGAACAATAAGTTATTTTACAAGTTATATTCTCTCTTTTTATTTCATCTTCATCTTTCGGAGGATCAATAAAAGTCTGACACACAAGGCAAACAGTTAGATAAACCCTTACACATTTTCCAGTGTTTGGCTGTAAATATTTCATGTATATATAAATATTTCATGTTATATATAAGTATATATAATTAAATTATATAAAATCTTACAGGATAATCAGGATGTTCTGTACTATGATTGCAAACTATCCATAAATCATGTGCATCTGGATCTTGATCATCGGAGACTCGGCGCATATGTGACCAAAATAATGCGTCTCTTTGACTTGCTGGCCAAATTCGCTTATGCGTTTGTAGAAATATTAAAGTATCTTTGGAAATATTTTCAACCACAGTCATATCTTCAAGGGTAGCTTCCCATCCTGTCCTATACTCAGGGCTGAAGAATATTTCACAAACCTCATGACCAGTAACTCCTTTCACAACATGACAAGCTTTCAAAGGATCTACCACTAAACCATCCGCTTCTTCTTCGCGTCTGTACATTCGCATATCACCATCTTCAGCAAATAATTGCCATCCACCGGCTCCTACTCCAAGACGCGCATAATGCAACTGTTCCATCGTTATTTTTTGTATCTAAAAATTATTATAATATTGTAATATAGATATGGTATACTTTAAAAATAACTAATTACCTCTGGCCAAAGTCTGTGTTTAACTGCTGACATTATTGGAGTAGTTAAAATTGAAACTGATTTTTGTTTCAAACGATCTCTTAGCTGATTTTCTTCATCAATTTTATCTAATCCAGTCTCTACTGCATCATAGAATTCTTCATCACAAAGAGCACTATGTGGACCTTCCTTAAACATTAAAATTTTTTTTTACTATGTTATGTTTTTTTAAAGATATTTTGTTAATTTATAAAATCGAACCTCATAATCTGGACCTCCATGAATAAGAACTCTAGGTCTAGGAAAGTCACTTTGTTGCATTGTAACTTGTTCTTTCAAAGCTTTGTAAAGTTCTTGCACTTTTCGTTTTCTCTCGATTTCTTTTTCCCATCTACGACGCCATGCATCTTCTCGTTGCACCATTAATTCAACACAATGTTGTAATGTTGCTAGCACACCTTCACTTGTTGCTTTAAATGTTATTGCTTCACCTTTAAAATCCACAGACTGTTCAGCTGGATTAAACATTGTCTCCACTTTATTTTCTGAAACAATTTTTCCATTCAATTAAAAGCAAAGAAAAAAAGGTACTTATTTAAAAAATAAAAGAGGACATAAAACAACTGAATACATAACAAATGAATTTACATAAATGGAAATTATTAATTTATATACCTTTCGTGGAAATATTTTTAGCATTTTCTGCACAATTATCAAAATATTTCTGCAAAGTATCAATTTGTTTGATCAGAATATCTCTGAAAGTTTCAAGTTCTGCTAATTTTTCCTTTAGTCCTCTAACTCCGCGTTTAGTGAAGCTACCTGCACTTGTAATAGATTGTGTATTTGATATAAGTGAAATGGCACTACCGTGTCGCTTCAAACTGTTTTCACTTCCATAACCTGATTCCGACTGTTTAAAGCAAACATGTATATTTTTTAATAGAACAAAGGAACATTTATTAGATTTATCCAATAACTTACTTAATTTATATAATAAAATTTTAGTACCTTATAAGATTTCAAAACATCCACCCAACGCTGCTTTTCTTCTGGATTACTTGCTCTCAAATACCATACTAAGCAATCATTTACAGACACATCGAATCTACATTCATCAAATTCGTGAGCCTAATAATGCAAATAGTATAGAGTAATATCATGAGTTTTTTACCAATTTTATCAGAGAATTAAATCTTATAGGAGACTGATTCCTTTATACCAATTCATACCTTAATATTAGCTTTATACAAGCTTATTGAACCTCGACATCCAAATCCACTGTCCTGCTCAGATTTGTAATAAGATAAAGTACCATCTTTGAGAACAATAAATCTAGTTTGCCAGCCATGTATATAATTTGTCCATTTGGATAATGTACCCTGAAGTTCTGGAACCACAACTCCATCTGAACCTTCTTCATCTACATCATCAGCATCTATCTCTCCTTCCATACATTCAATATCGTCGTTGGCAAGTCGAATCGTTTCTGTTTCATCGGCCATTCTTGCGAGTAAATCTCACTTTCAGAATCAATTACTTTTAAAATAAACTTAACATATCCAAATAATATTTTTAAAGTTACTCTAACGCGGGATAATCTATCGATAGTTATTCTACAGTTACAATAATTTTAAAATTGCAAAGTAATTAACCAGTAATTGTTCACAAAATAAGTTTCAGAACATATTGATCGTTAATAATCATACGTATTGTTATATAAAATGTCTTATCAAATAAATGAGACATCAACAGCTTGTATTTTTCGGCAAATAACAAGACTAAGTGCCAAATAAGAAAATCAACAGTTTTATTTAAGCAGTATTTTCATGAATGTTATATGTATGCTATAATCTTTCTTGATTGGTCATATTCTTGAGGATTAAATATTTTTAACATTCCTTAAACATTAATTATTATCTTTTTAAGCTACATAAACAATATTTTTCTTCAACTAATAATGGATAAGTAAGAAATATTTGAAATCCAATGTGATTCCGTTACTTTTTTAATAATAACAATTAAATTAACACAGTTCGATTAAAAGTAACGAATATCGATTTAGAGCATCGATAATTATCGAAGTATGTATATATTTGATTTAAAAGTTATTTTGTAAAGAATAGATTGCTGTAAATCCATGAATCCATACATGAATGATGTAAACAAATCATGATTAAATTTGTCTCCTTTAGCTATTTATACAAAAATTATGTTGTCAAAATTATATAAAAATATATAGATAATTTATTAGAAGACTAATTATTTGTCATCTTGTTTATGTTAATATTAAATGTGTGTAAATGTATATGTACATGAGAGAGTGCATTTTGTAATATATAATCTAAGTTACATAATTTTATACATAGCAGAATATTAAATGATGTAATGTAACTATAGTTCAAGAATAGGTTGATTATTTTACATATATGTACATGGTTCCTAGTTATGTAATTTACGTACATGTCATACATTTAGTTATTTGATATACATATGTACATAGTCTCAAGTAATAATGTAAAGAAATAGTAACAGGGGTTCGTCATATCCTATTCCATTATACAGTTGAACTGTTTTGCGATATAGATAGAGGGTTTTATGTAATTTTTACACTATTTATTCTCAAAAATAAATATTTACTAATTATAAGACTATATGAATGTAAGATGTAATCTATAAATAATTATTAACGAATAAGCATTTGTATACTTATAATCTAAACTAAGCATAATAATGAAGAACGCGCGAATGTAAATTATTTATAAATAATATTTATTATAAAATTAGATGTACAGAAAGGGGAGACAGTCGAATTTCTTATATTTGTATAGAAAAAAGTCTCTGTTGAATAACTTAGGATAAGTATATGATTAATGTTTTTTCGTAGTTTTAAGTAACTTTTCATATTTGCTTTTACTAGAATACCATAATGCAAAAGGAATAGCTAATGAAGGTAATGTCATCACAGCAAATGCAGCCCAGTCAACCTAAAATGTTACATAAGTATTTTATATTTTATTACAATCAGTACAATGCTTATATTGACTTACATAATATTCAATAGTTACTTACAACATGTGAAGAAAATTGTTTATCATAATCTCTAAATGATACAATTATTGCTTCACCAGGTTCACTACTTGCTGCAAATTGTAAGCTAGGAGCATCTTCTTTGCGTTTATATAAAACTTCAGCTGATGTAAAGTTAAAATATCCAAATTTACGTGGCCTTACAATAACTATATGACTGACATTTGTATAGGGTGGAACACGATCTATCCTTGCATTTAATTCTCCACTGACATGAGTGAAATGATCAGGATGGAAAGAATTATCTGTAATTTCAACTTCTAATGCAGCTGCGCTGCCAACGTTATACACTGTATACTATAAATGATAAATTCTCTATTAAGATAAAAACATTACATACACATAAACCATATTTATTTTTATACTTACTTTAATTACAATGTCCATATTTTCTACAAGGTATTTGTTAAGTAGTTGTTTAGATACCAATAATCTTGCAGCTTCTTCTTCTTCTTCTGCATATGTAGTAAGAAGAAAAGCAGCAAATGCTATGAATATGATATGCCACTTCATGCTGGGATATTAACATTGAAAAGAACATTATTATTACTAAAAATTACATTGTTTATATTGATATAAATTCAATGTGTGTGTATGTGTATGTGTATATGTGTGTCACACTTTTAATTTATATTCTATCAACAGAGATAAAATTTATATATAAAATTATACAAATATATAAATATATGACTTTAATGATAATAATTGATGATTCTTTTGTACAAAATTTATTGTAATTATTAAATTACTTATTATAATTTGTAAAAAGTAGAAAGTTTTATATATTTCATTCATAAAACACCAGTAATTTACATTATTTAAAAGAGTAAAATATTATAGTTATCAATTATTGAAATATTCTAAACAAAAATAGCGAAGTTTTCTATTACATTTACAAAAGTCTCGTGATTATAATGAATACTTCCATAAATTTTATGTATACAATAAAAATTATTACCTTTTTGTACAACAGAACGTCATGTCACTCAAGACAACGAAATAATTATTTCACTCGATCTGGAAGATACATTTGAGAGAAGTGCCAACAGTACACACTTTGATGCCACGTTTCGTCAAGGGAAAACACAGTCTGCTGGCAATTAACTTCCGGTACAGAGTGTTTAATAAAATGGCGGTGAAAATAAATTAATGTCTTGTTGTGTTGTGTTTATTGTATTTATACAAAGATTTTGTTGATGTAGAAAAAAGATTTTATTCATTTATAACATCATATGTAAAATATTAATGTGAATATAGAAATTGTATCAAATATCTGAGGCATATCGTAAAACAGCAAAATATTATTTTCAGATGATTAAATTGATTTAATTTGAGAATTTTGTACAATATTTGTATATACTTACACGTATATAGTATTTAAACTTATTATTAATAAAACAATTTAAATAATGACTGCAAAAGTGTATCAACTAGATCAAGAACTAGAGGCGAAAGTTAAGAAAGGTTATGTTCTGTACATACTACATGTGTATATCTTTGTCATGAATATATTTTGATTATTTCTGACACCTTACTTTTTTAATATTCTAGCAACTGAGCGTATATCTGAAAATATGCATATAGTTGCAAATGAACCATCTCTTGCGTTTTATAGACTTCAGGAACATGTAAGGAAAGTATTACCACCTATAATGGAGAAACGAGTAGAAGTACTTGGTCTTCAACAGCAACTTTTAGGTAGATGTTTTGATGTAGAGTATGCTGTAAGTGCTATTGATGCAATGAATGGTGCTGGAAAGAGTTTTGGAAATACTTTAGAATTCTTCAAGAATGCTATCTTTTTTAAACAACAATTGAACTATGAGGAACAACGAAGGCACAAAAAAGATGGAAATAGAGATTCTGTATACAAAAGATTATCTGCACATATTCCTACATTAGATCATTTACCAGACGAAATATCTGATGTTGTCAGAGAAACTGCTAACAAAGTAGAGTCTATGATGAATCATGCTAAATATTCTACAGAGATTCAAAAAACAAATTAAATTTGAAATGAAAATTAAATGCATTAAAATATAATATTGTTCAGAAATATAAATGTAAATATAAATGTAAATACCGTAAATAATTGATTAGACTACTAACAATTTGTATGCCATAAAATAGGTGGGTTATGTGAAATAAAATTATTGTTGTTATATTCTGAATAGTTGCATATGTTAACATTTTTGCATATTTATAATATTTTAATTTACTTTAATTTGTTAATATTTGACCAATATCGTTTAGAAAATAAATGTATAAACAAAAATTATCAATAGAGATCATTTTAAGTTGTAGACAAAGTCCTATAGATGTCGTTATAATTTGTGTAAGGGAGAATACTGTTCAAAGGTCCAGTATTGGTGTACAGAATGCTAATTAATTTGTGAAATTGTAACAAAAATATTGAATCACAGATACTGGATATGCCAATTATTAAACACTGATATCCACATGAAACATATTTTATCTTCTAACAAGTTTTACGGTATGTTGATCATTTAATGTCCTCTTTTTCTTTTTCTAGGTTATGTTCGTTTGATATACAATTTTATTTTATTTTTGAAAATAATTTTATTGCTTATTAATAGTTTTATTATATGGTTATAGTGATTTTCTCAGAAATTATCTAGAGTATCTTAACGTTTTCATACTAATATGTGATAAAATGTACGATTTCTTGATTAAAATATTTTACCAGATCGACATAAAGTAGGACACTAATGTTGTACGTCCTAATTATTAAATTATCTGTTCACATATCAATGTGAAACAATTTATTACAATAATTGATATGTATGTGCAAGTGATAATAGAATATTAACTATAAAATAAAACAATTTTATGTAATCTTTTAATTAATGTAAAATTATGACATTCTGGTCATATATATAATAGATACTTTTTTAATGAATAAAATTAAAATCTATACTTATGAGTAAATAGTGAAATTAACATATTTATATGATATATTTCTTGATATCAATAATAGTTAGGTAACATCAATCGTTTATATCAATAATTATGTAGTTTAATATTTGAAAATACCTATATCATGCATCTATCACCTAATTCATGCATTAAAATTTGGTATACGTGGTTGTCAATATTAATATTGAGACTTAATTAAGTTAAATATAAATGTTTAATTCTCTGTAGAACTCTTAGTCAATTCATACGGAATTTTCAGACAGATTCTACAGATACGACAAATGAATATGCTATACGCGTTTAGTAAGAGAAATCGTTTAAATACAAATGTACTTCGCGATTATAAGCCAGGTATACCGCATATCTTGTATAGGCTTCACATTATACTTACTAACTTCTGTATGGCCTTCAATTTTTTGCCTTAATAATAAATGTTTATGGATATTTTTCCATATGTTATACAATATGATAATGATTTGTATAATAATATCATTGAGATATTTGACGATTCTTCAATTTTCGAAAACGATAATGACTTCTAAATGAAAGTCAGTTGACTAAATGGAACTTTCGTAGATATTGTCTTTCTCTGCATGAAGTTACGTTTGCTTATTTGTATAAAAACAAATTATATATTTTTAGTATAAATATTCATTTAATTATTTTAAATAATATATACGATACGTACATAAGTACGTATTAATCGATTATAATTGTGATCACGTAATACGATCCGCTAAATTCGGGTAAGATGACGGAGTTCGATTCCGACGAGGACGGCGTCTTTCTTGAAACGGAGCTGGCTACTTTTGTTGTATTTAAAATAGTTCCGGGAAGGAAGGTTTATGTTTAAAACCGCTTATAGATCGGTTCCAACTAAAATGTTATTTACTTTTCATTCAAAGGCGACGTACGAAATTTGTAATCATCCTTCGCGTCGATACTTTCAATATGTACACATAAATGGATTTTCCATGGAAGCCAAGTGTTCTAGTTGTTCTTAATTTAGTGTTATTATAAAATTCTAATATTGGAATCTTAATGTAGACCATTAGATTCTTTATTTACGTTTTTGTATTCGAAAAAAAATATATATATATTTCATATATCTATCGTACGAAATAAACTAAAAAATCTTGCACGAAATATAATCGTATTTTCGCATTTTATGCTCGTACAAAGTTTTGTATATAATAGAATTTTCATAAAACATGAAACTCACATTTTCTAAGAATGGAGAACAACAAATCGCATTAAATTTGTAAATTGTTTCACAAAACCGTAAATTTATACAATGTTGTTAGAAAAGATTCACATTTTACATAAATCTTTGCACAGTTTTGTTTATCATTGTTACATCAATGTAAATTTGAATTTCACAGAATGTGTACTTAAAAATAATTTGACTACTAGTGTAGCAATAACCAAGTGACACATGGATACATCTGTCACATTCAACAAGAGTACGAGCAAGTATGAAAGAAATGAAATGCATGTTGTTGTCCGATTTTCGCAATGATATGTGTAAAAGATGATTAAACACGAAATTCCAGCGCGTTATCCCGATAATTCATTAAAGTTTGATTCGATTGTTACGACGAATGCTGCTTTCATATTACGGAAATACCTAATTTCAAATTACGTGTAAAGACTAGAGTCTTCTCTAAACTATTAAACTACTAAAGACTAGATAATTATTAATAACTAGACTACTAAAGATGCAGTATTATGTATTGAGGAAGAACACACGTGCTTATGAAGGAAAAAAGGAAGGGGTACGAAAATAGTCGAACGCGGTCGAAACTGATTCTGTAAGGTCGATCGGGCCGGTCGAATGGATTCGAGCGTTAGCGCAGGTTTGTTTGCTGGTGAATTTCGTTCCGTTAAGACTTGCTTGACTGTGAACTGCGACTGTGAACTGCGAACTATCGAATAGTCTACCTTTATTTGTGATTTTTAATCGTGATAAGTTCGGTGGAAGTCTTTTCCCGTTCAAGAGGTAGTACTTTCTAAAACAAATTGTTTAATATTTTAATTAACAAATACTTTTCAATTGCATTTTTATAAGTCGAAGGTACGCAGGAGTTTGACATAGTCAAATAGAAAGCCCTGCCGATTGCATGTCATATTTTTGACACTGTTTTATTTGACGTTAAAAGAAAATAGGAAAGAGTTGACAAGCACATACATGTATATATGCGATACTGAACCACGTGCGTAATACGTCGAGAGTTTCATCGAGTTGCTACGTGCACTTTAACAAGGTACGCACGTTCACATTTATTGCTATTGTTTCATTTGTGACAGAAATAATCGAGTTAACGATACACAGTGTCCTGTTAAAACTTCCTCTTCCACCTACACGTCATGTTAGTTGAACAATTACTGCGCAAAAGTTGTTTTGTTATTTAAAGTTTATTTAAAGTTTTACTTTACCTCTACATTATTTTCATAGTTAGTAATATATAACGTATGACTAAAGCTCCTAGTAAGTGGAACTTTAGCTGTTTGCCTTTCTTAACTATCAGATTAAGTAATACACCTCATCCGTATCACTCAATATTTAAAGTTTATATAGATAATTGGTATAGTCCAATTATAGAGTATTAAAAAAGTTTTTTATTATTTATTATCGTTTCAGCACCACGTATATTATGCTTACATGGTAGTCTATATTTAGCAACTCGGAAATATATCCATATTGTATGATATGATTCCATATTGTATTAAGGATTCAGTTCATACTGTAAAAAATAATATCTTTTGCTTTGTACAAGATGCACAGAGGAAACGAATTATTTAACGCAGCTGATAAAGATAGATCCGATGATAGGATAAATCATCGAGATACATAAAAAACATATATATTTAAGAAACTGAATGTCTTCAGCAAATTTCGAGAATACCGGTTTAATATCAAAGAGTTTACTTGAGCAATAATATTAGCAATGATTATAAAATTGAAGAGATTATGGCATACAAATTGACAAGAGTACAGCACTTAAATACTTTTACGAAAAATTATTATGTACCAAGTATACCAAGTCCCCTTGAAAGAAGGTAGTAGCATGGTGATATACTTTCATGTTCGTTATATTGTGCTCGATCATACTTTCTATTTATTTTACGAAGGAGTAATGCTTTCCATGGCTTTCACGTTTTTTCTTATTTTCACTTTTTTGTTTTATAAGATCGTTTGAGAAAATAGAATAATTGCAATTAAATAAAAACTATCGTAAAGTTATTGAAGGATAAATATTTTTGTTCAAGCTTGTTTCGTATTAAACGTTAAATAGAACGAAACCTTATACATCGTAGACTTAGGTTCATCAATATTTGGAAAGTCTAAGGAGTGTATTTTCGCAAATAATGATGATACTTCATTTTATTTATCGTAATCAAATTGATAGTCTGTTTTACTCTGTACAATATCAAGATATTGTTGAGAGATAAGTTGACTAGCGGGACGGTACAAGAGAGATATACAAGTAAATACGTATCTATATTATCGCTCAAAATACCGGGTACTTGCTCATCTTTAACAGAATGTAAACAATGCAATGATTTTATACAGCTACAAGGTGGTTTAAAAATCCTTACAATTTTTCAGGCACTTCTAATAATTGGAAATAAAATGGTTTAAACAAAAATTAATCGACTTTCAATTGACTACAAATTGCAATATTAAGAATTTCACAAAAGATTTTACTTCGATGAAAAATTGAAGTCATCTCCATTTTTCTTAAACGAAACAACACATTTTTTATACATTATTCGATACATTTTTTAATTCTCTAAAAAAAAGCAAAGTGTCAAAAGCAAAAAGTACAAAAGATCAAAAGAACCAAGGTAGTTGGGTCGAAAAATGATTAGTTTAAAAAATATTCTAACTTCAATGTTTTTGTCAAAACTGCTATCAAGGAGAAAGAGACATAAAAACAAAAGAGTACTACACTATCATTCCTTGTTATTAATTTGTGTTATTAACTTGAACGGTAGTATACTCCTCGCACCGTTTAACTACTTTTGATTCTTTCATAGTTACATCAATTTATGCTATGTTAATATGTAGTTAATATAGATATTATAGGCGGTTACCGACAGTGCGATGTGATTTCTAGAATGCTAAAATTATATACAAATATATGTTTTGATGTTGTAATACTTTTAGGACACTTGTCACAATGATAGCACAAATATCGAGGCTTACATAAGATTCATGTTTCATTCGTGACCTCTCATTTATCATTAGGAATACGTAATTGAAAGTATATTAAGATATCGATCAATGTCAAGCACATTCAATAGGATGTTTCCCTATGACGACTAGATACAGGAAATTTATATTAGATGATTATAATTACGTTGTAGAAAATCAGAAATAATAGAGTAAGTGCTTTCAACGATGGTTTAATAAGATCAACAGTCAGTCATGTATAAAGATTAACTGTCATTGTTTTGAACCTGTAGTGAAAATACATATGCATATTTAATTATATATAATGTGTTTAATTGTATAATAATATATATCTATATTTAATTGATATATTGATGTATTATTATTTTAATTTCTGTTTTTGTAATACATATTTATATGCGGGTACGTGGCTACACGCGTATACGTGTATTAAAATATTTATTACGCACACATATACTGCATGTTTTATTATGTACAAAATTTTTAATTCCATGCCAGAATTTCTTCTTATTCTGTTCCTATCCTATGTTCCTATGTTCCTATGTTCAGGATTTATGTTTTCATCCCTTTATTCATTTATAGGTTTATACTTCTTCTTTACGCATTTATATATCTGTACACATTTATGTACAGGTACATACCTAAGAAATTCTATCTTTTCTAGCACCTATTATTACTTGAAGCACTTATTCCATCGTTAGAAACTGCCTGCCATAGATAGGGACTCAGAGATTTTCTCTCCTTTTATCTTCTATATCTGCTTATGTCAATTTTTCATAAATGAATTCCCGTGCAGACCCTTAGGGTGACTCCGTACCCTCGACTTCCGGTGCTCACGGGGTGGCCACTTGCAGAAGAAGTTTTACCAATTATATTGAACTGAGCACTACCCTTGTAAGCTAAAATGTATAAACCATTAATCCGCATGTTTCTACCCTGCCAACAACTCTTGTATGAGGAACTATAGGAGCCTCATCTCGGGTAGTTTAGAGTTAGTGCATCAATAGTTTTTCGCTAGTTCTGCGAGACTTAATCCGTTGTCTTCAGAATTCTTCTCATTTCTCACAATTCTTTATACCTGCAAGTGATACTTGCTATTCTTTACCTTACGAGCTAATTATATCTAGCAGCCCTTATTTTACTGGTAAATTTAACTTGTCAGCTTATCATTCCGGCGGTAAATAATCTTTGCTGCTACATCTCTGGAGTCTAGTGTCTTAAACAATATTCATATTTTAATTCGTATAATTGTTCATAAATAAATGGCTCCTTTTGCACGTGACAATATTTCCAACAGCTGAGGAACATTGCTCAGGCACAGCGGACGTTGCTGGTATCATTCAATCCTTCTTTGTAATTGCGATTTTTTCTAATCTTGCGATTAGTGTATATTTCATCACACGTGTCTTTCACTATTCATAAAGGTCACTATCTCTTAATCCGTTGGCCTATAATCACGAGTCTGATACGTGGTTTGTGGTTTGACAAGAGATTTGTGCCATAAGCAAAAACTACGAGTTTTGCGCCAGTTCGGGCACACGGCTGAACAGATGAATGACACGGCGCGCGACTGAACTTCTTGCTTACTATGGCACGCGCGATCGGCAGATAGCGTGTAAGCCAAGAGATTAATGAGTGGCTTTCTTTATAAAAAAAGTATACTTATTTAATCACAATTTTCAGTGGTATCAAAACATTCAGAAGGGATTCTATCCTTCTTAATTTTGTTACAAGTTATAGCTCTTATGCTATAGTTGTATTTGTGTTAACTCGATTTATTATTATTATTATTATTTTATTTAGTCCGTGCCTCTCGACTTCGGACGAACTTTCAGCTTTCTTTACAGCTCTTTATTGCACTAATCGCCTTCTTATCTCTAATCTAACACTAATGCTTATAATCTATTTCCACTTATGCCTACGATTGTAGGCCAAGTCACTTCCAAGTACTTTGGCCTCTCCTCTTTGGTTATGTTCCTGTAGTACCTGTTGTACTTGGATTCCCCGATTTACTATTAAATTTGATGTACATATATGTATGTATAAGTGGCCCAACAAGTTTGAAAATGTCCAATAACATTGAAGTAAAGTGATTTGATACACGAGTTGCTCTTCTTCTTGTCCTAACGCCTGTTCACTTCTCTAAATGTTAGCGTTTTCTGACACTAATGAGATGGCATTCATTGTACTTTGTGTACCGATGACCACAATTTTTTCAGTAATTTCCTTAGGGAGTTTTTAGCTTGTCAACAAGACTTTGAACTATGCGACGTTTTCCTATCGTACGCAGTAGGTGACGTTTAACCTTTTGTGCCCCATTAAGAAATAATGATATGTGTACTACGTACAAGTGTATTTTTGTAGGATAATAACGTATAGTAATTAATCTTGTAATATTCAAATTTTACATAATCCTAGGTATACATCCAAAGGTGACTTTATAATTCCATCAGATTGTAACATTAAATGCCTCTGGCTTTGAATGCGATCAATGTCTTTTTTGTTTATCTATATCTGAACTGCTTTTTCCACTTTATTTCTTTTATAAGATAAAGTTGCATTAGTTTGTCCAATATTGATGCAAGTCGTCTCACCATTTAAATTATAATAGTTAACTATATACTGTACTTTGTGTTTGGTAATTCTTGAGCTCCAATATTTCATAGGAAGTTATTCCTCCCTTAGCATATATTACAAATGAACTTACCACTATTACGGTTTATATGTCTAAAATGGTCGGTAACAAATTATAGAAGTAACTGTAAGAACTGAAACAATTTATCGTATAATATTGTATAATATTGTAGAATGTTACCGTTCTTGATGCACATTCTTCCAGCTTTTGTTTTTGTGATTAAATTTCTTTTCTTATTTTACATTTATTTCTTTTGCATATATAGGTAATTGCACATAATTAGTTTAATAAACGCATAGCTGTAGAAGTTTATTCCTTACTTTGAAATCGCTTCCATCTCTGAAATACTGATTGTGTTCCTAAGATCGTGGGATGTAATCACACGTTGTAGCGCTATAGAGACAACCCATTTATTTATAATTCTAATTTGAAAAACATTGCCTCTTGGCGTTTTCGTTCCGTTTGCCATTGCTTCGTATTGTTTCATTTTTCTCCCGGCTGCAAGCATTCGAATATCAATGTCAAACCGATACAGACGGAATTTCGGTTTTGTAAAAAAAAATCGAGTTTCATTACACACACGTGGATTGCGTAACGTAATTGAAAGTGTTATGACTATACGGAAGGGATGTCACCGTGTGGTACTTCATTCGCTCAATCCTTCATTTATTTTCGCTGAAGTTGTTCCTTGTCTTTTTTTCGTGTTTGAGCGATCTGTTAGGTATCTTCTTCCTTCAGTTGGAAAGAATAAACGGCTCTATCTGTCGATTTTACCGAATATTTTCTGTAACAATGAATAAAGAACGCTCTCGATAAACAAACACTTTCTTCAAGTTCACCATACGCGCGGTATCGTCTTCTTTATGGTAACTGTATCTATTTTAGTTCCATTTTACAGAAAGAGAGACTTTATAAATTATTTTTACCAAGAGATATAGAAATATCTTAATGTGCTACCTTAAAATTGATCTTTATGGAGAACAAGTTGGAGAAATGTTGAATGTTTAAATAAATTATTCTACTATTTTTTATTTATTTTATTTAGTCCTTGCCTCTCGGCTTTGGACGAACTTTCAGCTTTCTTTACAGCTCTTTATTGCACTAATCGCCTTCTTATCTCTAATCTAACACTAATG